>NC_060118.1:12207145-12407145 GCF_021155765.1 Diprion similis
TCCTCACGGTATAATTTTATAGGCAAAAAAAAAATAAGTTTCCGAAAGTTTCAGTACAAAATTTGAATTTTTAAAGGTCGCTCATAATTTTTTTTTCAATTTTTTGGTGCATTTCTTTAGAGAGTTTCGAGCGACCTTTTAATATTCGTATTAAAATTTCATAAATTTTTTTTCTCTAATTTAGCAAGAAAGAATCGATAACAATACGCCACGACATGAATTAAAAATCAAACAAAACACTGAAAATACAATTTTTTTAATATAATTTTTTGACGATTTTTGACATTTTAAAAAATTTGGAGCAACCTCTTAAATTTTTTTTTTTTTTTTAACTGTCCTTTGGAGTGGGCTCTTAAAACGTAAAAAACTAACATTTTGTCACATGAGACTCAGAAAAAAAAAAAAAAAAAAAAAAAAAAAAAAAAAAAAAAAAAAAAAAGGCGGTTTTTTGCACCACCCTAAGGTATATATAGGTATACATATATACAACATAATTTAACGCGGAAAGCATAATCGCGCGGAATAAATTTGGGATTGGGGGTGTGGCTGACAGTGCGCAAGGAAAATGCTTCAAAAACAGCCCGAGTTCGATCAACAACAACTTTCAAAGAAAAAGAAGAGAAAGAAGAAAAAGAAGAAGAAGAATCGGTAACGAAGTTCCCGGATCACTCGGGACATATCCAGACTATACGGTGTAGGGTACGAGGAAAAGAACCGTCAAAAGTCTGAAAATTGTTGCTGCCGCCATTCGCGCGTCAAAAAGTTACAAGTAACTGTGTGCGTGTGTGTGTGGGGGGAGGGGGGGGGGGGCGAACAAAGGATAAGAATATTTGCGAAATAAAAAGACGATAGACAAAAAAAAAATAATAATAAACAATTACGCACGTACCGATCGAGGTGCAGATAGTGATTCACTTTAATAACAGAGAAGGCGGGGAGGAGGGTTTAAAAAAAAAATCCACACACACACGCACACACACACAGAGACAGAAAACAGTTCGTTTCTCAAAATTGACGCTTTTTTTGATTTTTTTTTTTTTTTTTTTGTTCGTTTTTTTTCCACTTCCTGTCGCAAAATTTTTTTTCTTTTCTAAATGAACAGCATTCGCGATGCCATTTCATCGCACGTGCGGTTGTGAAATTGTCATAATAGGTATATTAGTTTAGATATGCATTATAAATATAATAAAGCATAAAGCCAATAATAACAAAGCTTAATTAACAATGATACGATAAAAGTTGTCCACTTCCGAGAGCTCCAAAATACGTATGTACATACATATGCATACACATAATGTATATATATATATATATATAGCGTTGCTTGGAAATTAGTTGTTTCCCAGGAATGTTTAATTTTAGTATGTACTGGCAATGCGTTGCGGGAAGAAACTTTTTACACGTTATATATATGTATAACACGTTGAGCAGTTCGCTTCGTTCGCATCCTTCCCTTCTTCCATTCTTCTTTCCTACAATTATGTATGTATATATATATATATATATATATTCCTTCATTCGCCTTTTATTACACACCTTCCACCTCCGGCAGCACACCCTTAAATTCCTCGTTCCGCGTTCAGTACAACCTAACTGCTTCAATTAACGAAATAAGGACACCGCAGCAGCAACACCCACCCCGCTGTACTGCACAGAGATTTATACACCACGAATGTTTATAACAACAACAACAACAATAATAATAATAATGATAATAGTGATAATACTAACGGTAATAGTCGTAGTAATGATAATAATAATAATAATAATAATAACAATAGTAATTAAAAAAGCACAGTAAAGGTGTTTTTCGTCTACTTTCCACCATTAACTCGCAAACTTTAAACAACTTGTCAATTTTTCTTATAAACTTATAGTTTGCGCAAAGAGAAAACTCACGTTGTTACATGATAAAAAAAAAGATTAGTTCGATCGAATTTTTGTCGATCAATGTAACGTAACCATACCGCAGTTTTTTTTTTTTTTTTTTTTTTTTTTTTCTCTTTTTATAGACGGTATGATAAACAAAACTTTTGTTTTTATCAAAAAATCATTCGTTAGACACGAATTGAATTTTTACATTTATATCAACATATATAAATATTTCAACCATTTAAAAAAATGTTGTATACTTTTTTTTCATAAATATATAATCAAGCGTTCGAATAAATTAATCGTAAGTCATCATTCGGTAATAATCAAGGTTCTACTATAGTAGAATAAATCGTGTGTCCACTATTGTTGCAACAACTGTTGAAATTAGCGTGTTGCGATAAATGAGAGAGAGAGAAGAGAAAAAAAAAAAAAAAAAAAAAAACAAAACAAGAAACAAGAAGCACCTTCAAAGAGCTTTCATAATCTCGCGGCCAGTTTTCACCCAACGTATCAGATGTTACACCACCTTCACCTTTTCGCCACGATGATGTTTGTGCATAAAGTGTGTGTTTCACACATAGGTATAATAAAGTGTGTATATAGAGAGAAACATGGGTCGTCTGTGTACACATCTCGCCTGTGTACACATAACTTGTGAACTCCACCATCACCACCACCATTACCATCACCACCACCACCACCGTGTCTCTTGTAGTATAAATGTGCGAAAACATCGTCGCGAGGGTAGCATGTGGCTAACTAAATGGGGCTGTTGGTTTTCGTCGAGTTTACACTATACTCCTTTGATAAATACCTGCAACCCCATATCGGGTCGTACCACATACAGGTATGTAGTGTGTCTCTAGGTATTTACAAGGCCTGTGTGCATACGATCTATGGGGCAAGGGTACAATATTGGATCGGAGGTGTTCCAAAACGAGCTGCTGCAGCAGGGGAATGGTTATACCTACAGATATACCTTCCTAACTACACATGGGTACATTAGGGTGTATTTTTTTATTTTTTATGAAAACACCTTGTATCGCAATGAAAATTGAAGTCATTTTTTGACTCGGTATACTCGAAAACGTAATACTTATGAAGAACATTCCATACAAGTGAAATGAAATATTTTTTTTTGCATACTTGCGTTATTGTTTCACGTTTTTTCATGATAATAAGAATAATAATAATAATAATAATCTTGGGTAGCTGCTATCGGACTTTTCCTTAAAATCACGAGGACGGAAAATAAAAGGAGATTTAAAAAACGGTAGATAATTGAACGGTTAAAAAGGATTCATTGTCAGTCCAATTAGGTATACGAAACTTTATTCCCAATAATATTAATTGGAAAGATGAAATCTCATTCGACGCAGTGTTATTTTATTTTTAATTGAACTTGGTTAAAAAGGGAAAGAAAAAAGAATTTCAAACAGGTACTTCGAAAGAACAGCATAAAATTAACGAGGGGTAAAACAATAATAAAATAAAGAGAGTCGTGATGAATAACAGGAACAATAAATTTCTCACAATTCGTTGAATGATATAAAATAATGATAATTATATCTGTACGTTATACCGACAAATAAGAAGATTTAGGAAGTAATAAAAACAATAATGAATAAATAAAAAAAATCATCCGTATACATATATACACGAAATGCATGTCGTTGAATCGAATTACCAATTATTTTCTTGTGTACAAAACAAAATGAAATTTTTTTTTTTTTTTTTTTTCTTTTCATAAAAAGAGAACGCGAAAAAACAACATTAATAACATTGATATTTTCCAACGTACAAAGTACCCGCTCGGGTACGAAAAAAAATGTATTATTTCAAACAATATACACATTAATGAGAAACGAAACGAAATACTAATGAATTCATAAATGAAACATCGTAAACAACTGTTCATCATCTATTAGTACGAGCCTCTGGTGTTGCTGCAGGTTAAATTAAATAAAAATTGTTTTCTTTCATTTATTATATACATATATATATATATATATATATATATATATATATATATTGTAGAACTGGTGTACGAATTGGAGAGAGAAGGAAAGAGGAGGAGGAGGAGGAGGAGGAGGAGGAGGAGGAGGAGGAGGAGGAAGGAGGAAGGAAGAAATAGGTCCATAGGGACAATTTTGGAGAAGCTGTAAGCCTCCAGCGAAGGTCCCACTGCGGCGTGTTTGTACCTCGTAAATATGACCCTTCGAATAATAAACACCCGCGACGTGTGTACCCTCGAAATCTCTCTCCTCTTCGTTCATTTCCATGAGCAACACCCTATATACATATATATACAATATATAAATAATAAATATAAATATGTATGAAGTTAAATTTATGTAAAGATCTGAAAAAAAAAAAAGAAATCAAAGTGCCAAAATATCGAATTTCTAAACAAGCGAAAACTTGATTTATACAATTTTTGAATTTCTAAACTCAAAGTATAACGAAAAAGTGAAAGAATCGAAAGGTCAGTACATAGAATGCCAAACTATGTATAATCGTCGTCAGAATTCATCTGAATAATATAGAATCGTATATAGATTTTTGATTTTGCTCTAAATTTTCAATTTTCCACACTTTGACTTTCGACATTTTTCAATTCCACCTACAACAAGACTTTCGCGTTATAAATTGTTATGATATTTCAAATTACCGCTGTAGGTACTAATAACTAATAATTCATAGAATAAAAAATATACACCAGCAATTGCAGTACGATAATTGAAAATTTAAACAATTAAATCCAGATGCCGCAACCTAGCTTCGATCGTCAATCGATATATGTACATAGAAAGCCTCTAAAAAATATATCTATCGCAATATAATAAATACATAATTATAATAGGTAATAAACAGTATAAAATTGGCAGTGTAACAACCAAGTGACTTGGTCTGTGCAGAGTTTGCGTTAGTTAAAACAGGGTCAATTAATAACATTCGAGACGACTCTTTACCAAGCTTTATGCACGCATGGTATACCAACACAACGAGGATCCCACACACACAGACACACACGAACACGAACACAGAGACGATCTGCAGCAGGAACAGCGAATAGCTGCGGGCCTCGGTCGCCGGCAGCCCCGTTAATTAAGGGAGGCTTTGCCCCGCGTTGACTGTAATCACCTGCGGGGTAGGAGATTGGGGGGGGAGCGACGCTCTGCCCGACGACATGGATAAAATTGTCGAGCTGAGGGTGGTGGTGGTGGTGGTGGTGGTGGTGGTGGAAGGAAGGAAGGAAGAGAAAGCGACGATGCAGGAAACCTGGTTAAAATGGTTAATAAAAGTCGAGTATAAACGTCGGCTTCAGAAGTAGGTACAACGGTAGCTTCAAGGCGATGAGAGAAGAAGAAGAAGTGTGAAGTATGGATGGGGGTGAAAGTTGTAAGAGTGAATATTTCTAATGACCGATATATCAAAATTTCAAAGATGAGAAAATGGAGTAACTAGAGATGAATTGTTTTCGAATCTCGAGTCACTGATGAGTGGTCATTCCATTCAACGACACTTTCAAGAATCAAGATTTCGAACAATTCGTCATTAGTTCGAAATATCGTTCCTTCCAATTTTTGACCCCCACTCTAAGGTATGAGAGAAGAAAATAAAAACGCGAGAAAAGTAATACGAAGTTGAGAAACCTTGTCTAGTGGCTTTCCATTCTTCTTCTTCTTCCTTCTTCCTCTTCTCCGTAAGACAAAATTCTAAAACATTCTTGGGAGAAAAAACTAATAAATTTCTTCCAAGGATACACACGTTTAGAGGTTAGAAAGACACATGTTCTAAAAAAAATTATGTCCACAGAATTTCAGTGATACCAAACGATCCTCAGACTTCTCAAAAAGCCCATCAATCAATGAATCCTGAAAATGACTTTCTTTCTTTTTCCACCATCCAATACCACCAATATTCCAAATCATGAAAAGAACAAATCCTCAATAAGACTTGACGTTACATCCATCCAATCCAAGGATGATGTGAGATTAAGCAAGCAAAGCAGGACTACGACTCCATGAAGAAGACCAGTACCAACACACCGGTTAGTTAATTGCCCATCGGCAGGCGTAATATGGAATGTCCAGCAGCAGCGGGCAAAGGGCAAAGGGCAAAGCGGATTAATGCAAATGTCTAACCTATTGCAGAGTGTGGTGGTCGGTCCTCCACCTCCACCTCCCTGCCTGCGCAGCGCAGGATCGTGGCTATTACGCTGGGTTTCGGGGGTGGGTGTGTAATTCCAGGGGTGTATGGCCATCGCCTGCAGCAGGAACTAACCGGTTACGGGTACCTATACACTGTACAGCGGGTCGAATTATCGGACGAAACTGCCCCCCTCCTACCCCTATTGCGCTACCACGGCCAACTGGCCGACCGCAACGCCTCAATTTAGAATGCTAATCAGCCTCACCCCCTAACGCAAGTTGCGAACCCAACGGTTAAAGGGAACTTCCCATCTTCCATATACGTACACCCACACCACCCTGTCCCTGGGGTTCGATTTGCTAAGGGGTGGAGTCCTCGTCCTCATCTTCTTCTGCTTTCTCTTCGTCTTCTTCTTCGGAGAAATGGAAGATAAAGAGATTGGAGAACCCAGTCGTCAAGTATTATACTTATTATTAGGGTTGAAACCTGTCTCTTATACTTGGGTATAATAATGGTTGACGTTTCATTCAGGCTTAACAACGATAAATTGTTGGATTAACTCGTTCCTTTATCGATCTACTAATGGGGCATTCCACGCCAAAATTACTGAGTAAACGGTTGACTTCAGACACTTTTTTTTTTTAATTTCACCGAGGATATTTCCGGCATTAGTCGGAGTCGGTCGTCTGAAAGGCTAGTAGAAAAAAAAATATTCACATTTTTTTTGTCAATCACTCGTCTGTAGTCTAGATGATTTTTTAAAACGAGAAAAAAAAAAACGTTTGGTATCCGAAACGAAACATTTTCACGCGAGATTCTGAGTGGTGTCTCGTTTTTTTCTTTTGATCATTTTTTCTATCTTTTTTTTTTTTCAACTATTTTCATTACACCTGTTAATAATTAATCCATTATAATACGTAGCGCATCGCTGATTTAATTAGTGAATTTTTTTGTTATTGCTTCTCTGGTTCTGAAATAGATTTTTGAAAGGTATGAAAATCGAAAAAAAAAAAAAAACGGTTGAAAACAAAAATCGTAAAATAACGAAATTCCGTTCGAAATCTTGCGTGAAGAATGTTGAATTTTCAAAACCGAACGTTACTTTTTTCTAGTTTCATAAAAATTGATTCGGTTGTTTTTGAGTTGGGTTTAGAAAAATTCATAGAACAAAGACAATTGGTTGAAAAAAGTTTAAAAACTTTTTACTTTTTTCTAAAGTCATACTAGCGCATTGAAAATTCCTTGGTTAAAATTAAAAAAATGTCATGGTTAACCGTTTACCGAGTTGTCGTAGAATGCCCCATATGTACATACATATATTGTACGTGATATTTGAAAGAAAATTTTTTCAACATTCTCTCATTAATTAAACATTCTTCAAGAATATATTATTTCCATTAACTTTTCAAACAATATTTTACAGGTACGATCCAATACATTGTGAATTTTTACAAAACCGCGAATCGTCAAATGCAACTGCAGACTATAACCGCGTCACGTTATTTCTACTCGTTATTTTTATTTATGTAATTCATTTTTCTTCTGTCATCTATTTCTTTTTTTCGCCTTTTCGTTTTATTTTTGTTTGTTTGTCTGTCTGTGTGTGTTTTTCTTCGCAAATTTATCACGATGTGCGGTGTACAAACACGTAGGCAGGCGTACAATCGCATAGAATGATATACAAACGTAACACCAACACAAAGTGAAGAATGTGGATATTTGAGGAGAGACGTGACGTGATATGTTCGACCGTGAAAAGCGTGGTCTTGATGAGCAATTTTCACGAGGCACGACAGCGTGATAATATGATAACCAGTTTTGCAAACCAGGTAGGTAGATGGTGGAATTTATAGTGCTGGCTAGTCTGGCAGAGACTAAACACATATATATTCGCACAGCGGTAGAGTAGGAGAAAAAAAATAAATAAATAAATAAAAAGGAAAGAGTTGTTGAGATAAAAAAAAAAAGTCAGCCCCACATGTATTCTCAAAAGTAAAAAAATAGGTATACAAAAAGTTTTCTCCTCCACTCGCAAGTGTCAAATATAAACAACAACAAGTGATATTAATTACCAACGAGGTAATTAAATCGTTAAAGATCGTTTTAGTTTGTTTTGTAGTTTTTTTTTTTTTTTTGGTTGATTTTCTTGTCAATTTTAAAACTACCAAGTGATAAGACGAAAGCTCAAAAATTCTCAATTTATCAGACGATCGGATATGCAAAGATGAAGACAGTTTCATGGAGTTGGTTTAAAGTTTCTTAAATTCCCGATTTCCCGTTCGTTCCTGTTGTTGGTACCGCATGAACGTATACATATATAAACTAGAATCACGGGAAGAAGAAGATTTCAGAATCGTTTACCGTGAACGATTGAAAAGACATGGATATTCAACATTCGCCATTCGTTATTGTATATATATATATATATACACACACATATCCTGCATGGCACTCTCTTATTCTCATGGATCGCAATGGTCCTGCTGCAAAAACGGTATAAGAGTTTCAAGAAATCCTCCACCACCACCACCACCACCACACCACCACCACCATCTATACCGGAAGAGTCCCCGTCTTCTCTATCTGTGAATTTACGAGACACACGAAACGACGATATATAGAGTACAGGTAGTAGTAGTAGTAGTAGTAGTAGTAGTAGTAGTAGTAGCAGTGGAAGGAGGACTAGTTCGTTCCCAATTCCGGAACCACCAACGACTCTACTGGCCCGGTTTCCGGTACTTCGGTCGGAGGTTGAAACACGACGTTACTACGGTATAAGGCACCTAAGGCACCACCACCACCACCACCAACTACCAGAATCGCGGTGACGAATGAATGCGATGTATATAAGGGGTGGCAATAAACCTCGGATAGAAGAACGGTGAATGTATCGTTATGAGGATATTGTGACTACCTAAACGCACGTGTGTGAGTGTGTGCATACCTACACGTAAAGACGTGAGAATATATGAACGACGACAACGCGACGCCTAGAGTACCCGAATGATGACATTTGAGTCGCCATTTGTGGGATGGTACAACTCGCTGCATGTAGATTAGACGACACTGACGACGACGTTGACGCCGAATGAATGTTTCAATGGTTTCCCCTTCCATTTCCCGCCTCTTCCTTTATATTCCCTATTCCTCCTGGAGCAAAGGCGAGCTCGATTGTTGCTAACGTCATGGGTGTAGGGGAGCGAGGGAGTTTTGTTATCTCAATGCCGCGCCGACGCGACGAGAGAAGAGCGAACCAAGCTTCGGTTATCTTTGAAGTGGTTTCTCTGGAAACGTTCGCATTCAGGTTGTTATATTCCCATACTAGGTAGGGGAAGTGAAATTTAATTTCAAAAACGACGACCACCTGGCGGCGGCCTAGTCTGCCACTACCGCTGCTGTTGTTGTTACTGTCTCCTGAACATCCTCAATCCGCGTTTATTCTACCACCCACCACAGTAGTTGGTAGTCACCACGTAGGTTATTGTACAAAAAGTTGGTGCCTAAAGTTATAGTTGATATAATATCTGGTCTGAAAAGCAGATTCCTATAATGATCAAGTCGTCATTGTCTTCGGCTGAATTTTATAATATTCGAGAAAACCGTCGCGATAAAAGTTACCTTCTTACGTACCAACCTTAAATCGATACTGTAGTAGGATGTTTTTTTTTTTGTTTTTTTGTTTTTTTTTTTGGCTAAAATAAAGAAGATACTCCGACAGGCAAAGAAGAAACCCTAACAAGCAAAGAGGAGACGAAGTAGAAAAAACTGTTGAAGAGACGGGTTCAGACGAGGTGGACCGCCGTACGGAACATCCATCCATTCCATCCCATCCCTTGTTGTCCCGTGTATCATTAATGATTAACGACGCGAAATCTCGGTGTAGAGATTCACTTTGATCTTGATACCGCTGTTGCGATTTCTTTTCCCATCGATAAAGGGGTTTATCCTGAAAAGTAACGCTTGTTGCCGTTCCATTCGAACTGTTCCTCCTCATCCTCATTCTCATCTCATCTTCTCCTTCGTATTGGCCTGTTTTCATTTTCTCATTGTGCTTTTCCCCCGAGAGGTGAAGGAGAAAATGTGACAGTATAATGTTACAGCAGAGGAGAATGGAATGGAACCCGATATAGACACACCCACTCTCTGTCTCTCTCTCTCTCTTCCTTTACCGTTAATGTTATTGACTTTATGTTAGAGACAGACAGTGTTCCGTTTATTGTGCGCCACGTGGTTATCACTAAACCGAAACTCTCCAACGTATTGCATTCCTTATCGTCGATCTTCTTGGCGGAGAGTTAGTTTTATTCTCCAGCGGGTTGACAACAATGGTCTCACCGTCGTCGGCGAATAACGAAATAGAGAAGAAGGCGAAAAAAATATCAAATCCGAAAGCTTCTTTTGAAGGAAAAAGGTAGGTATTGGAAAATCGTAAATGGCGTGGAATAAGTTTTTTCCGCTGTTCCGTTACAAATAAATAATTGTCAACTATATGACCTACGACAATTATCTCTTGATCAACGATTTCAAATTTTCCTCTCTAGATTTTTGCCGGCAAATTCTTGTCCCTTGCATCTCGCACCGAGACGGAAATACATGGCAACGATCTATCCATCCACTGCTTCTCCACATACTCCAGAGTGACGGTGTGGTCCAAAATGGGGAATGTCGAAGTTCGCAGGATTCCGGACTGTCACGTAATCTCCTCCGGCGTCTGCTAGTTTGCATTTCGAGTCGACTGGCGCTGGCGAAATAATTACGCTGAGCTTCGCTCCATTCTCCTCCTTCCATCATATCGATCCCAGGGGAGTGAGAAAGAGAGAGAGAGAGAAACTGAGAGGCTTTGGCCATGAATTAACATGCCAAAAGGACCCACCTTCCTCCTTTCCTCCCTTCATTCATTCGTCCATTCATCCATCCATCCATCCATCCATCCATCCATCCATCCATCCGTCTTACACGTGCGACGAGAGAGTCGACAGGATATCAACGAAGGAACGAACGTTCCAAAGAAGAGGATAAAACCAAGCTCAACTAACTCACCTCAGCTAAGTTCACTTCGTTCGGACCAGATTCCCGAAGATCTTATCTCCATTATTATGATCATTCCCTCTCCTCTCTTTCCACCCCTTTAAGTCATACCCCAAAATGGTTCTTCCCCGACTTGGGATGTCAGATACGCAATTCCAGAGTTGGTTTAGGTACACCAAAGCAGATCGATGTGTAAAAGTTTTATGCGACCAAGACGTTACGTGGATTTTGCAGTTAAAGTTTCACCGAGATTCAAGCGAGAGAGAGAGAGAGAGAGAGAAGTTTGCAGAAAGTATTTCTACACCGTTTCAGAAACACACCAATCTACAGTCGTTACCCCCGAATACTACGTAACTTTTGAAACGTACCATTTGTCAAAAATCATGGAATGACGACCTAATTGCAGACCGGGACCCACAGTGTCTATAACCTCCAAACGCCACTCGACTCGACTCGACTCGACTCGACTCAACTCGACTCTACTGCACTCGACTCCACTCTACTCGGCTTCACTCCACTTACCTCCACTTCGGTCCTCTCCATTTACAAGCGTTAGGTGGGGGATATCTCAACGCGAAAAGAAAGAAAGGTAGTAACCGTCAACCCCCTACGCTATACTTCGTTCAAGAAAAAAACTCTACCAACCTACATTTAATGACGGTCTAATTAATGAACCGCTCATCATCGCCGTGAAACGACAAACGAGGACAACGACTGCGGAAAAGTGGGTTTAACAATTCGACCACTTGAATTTCCACACCTACAACAAAATACTGAGGGCATAAAGTTAAGCTTACGAGCTCTCGCCCCCCCCCTCCCCTCCCCCCTCCCCATGTCTCTGTAATTCAGTCTCTACTACCAATGTACGTAACCTGAACAATAAAATTCTCGAATTTATTACCATCCGCGGTCATTTTACTACTCGCGTAAACATACATACATACATACATATATATATGTATATACACATACACGTGAATAACCCACAAACCCTTACGAGAATTACATCAGATATATTACATATAAACCGATCGTTTTCATTCTCTCTCACAGTTTTACGATTATAAGAACAGTTCGTGTATAACCAACTCTAATTCCATATCCATGTATATATATATATATATATATATATACACTCACCGTTATAATACTGAAGATATTACCAGAAGAAAAAGAAAAAATTAAAAGATAAATGTTATTAAAAAAAAAAAAAAAAAAACATATTAAACTTTTCTCAGACAAAGGAAACGGATTGTCAAATTAAGATTGCCAAAGATGACGAAGAGATCGAAGTAACGACGAGATATGATAGAAACAAGAAGCTCTCGGTTATTTTCTTTTCCTTCTTCTTCTTTTTTAAAAAAATATAACTTGATCGCGTTAATCTGATTCCAGTAACACGAGAGGACTTTGTGTTCTCCAAAATCCAGGATCGGCTACAACCGGCTCAACTTGGTGGTCCGGAACACGTAGTATTAACGTATATACCTATACAGTATCAGGTACACATATACCTATCATCTATTTACCAACGTATGTAAATAAATGGGCAGCAGCAGCAGCAGCAGCAGCAGCAGTAACAACAGCAGGAGGAGGAGGAGGAGAAGGAGGAGGAGGAGAAGGAGGAGGAGGAGTTTTCCCGACGTGCCCTACATCCACATACAGCCACCCATACCAGTCCCATAAAAACCACCTAGTATAGCTCCTCGCATTGTCGCTGAACTAACGAGCCCAGGGGTTTGCGCCTCAATATGGGATCAGGATCAGGCCGAGGAGGAGGAAAAGGAGGAGGAGGAGGAGGTGCCCCGCTGCACATCCTTCCCCAAATAAATCCTCTCGATTTTTTTATTTTTTTTTTTATTTTTACGACAAAGATTTATGAAAGCCATTTCGAAAGTCCCCCGTTTTCCCTTTCCACTCCTCTCCGCCTCCCCGGAACTTGGGGTTGGTACCTACACCCCTGCCAGCAACTGCTTGCCTCTCACATTCCCAAACCACCATCACCGACAACGACAACGACGACGACGACGACGACGACGACTAGCAGTGAGCAGCAGGACCAAAATTTCGAGCAGTTTCGAGGAAAATTAGGTAATTAGGATGCAGAAGAGATATCCGAGGCGAGCTTCCTTCCACCTCGGGACTCCCCTAGCCTACCCCTACCCTTACCCCTCCCATCTTCTCCTCTCCTCTCAATTTTCCTCCCCTGTCTACCTATACGGTCTGCCTACCTCTCCTGCACCGCGTACCTACAACCAGCTAAATCAAAACCAATCCAAGCCAAGAAATCTCAAGTACCCGGTATGCAAATAATACCGAACTGGTTGGGGGGGGGGGAAATGCGGAGATGCTGAATATACCGTTTCTGCCTGTCTTTAATATCCCCTCGATGCCGAAATCGAGAACGTTCCACGGGTAAATATATATATATATATATTGCCGAATAATGTTATGTACCTTGGACCCGGAGGCTACGAGGATCGAGGAAACAGTACAAGCTATTTTTATACGTGTAAACATTCGAAATTCATGCTTGGCGAATAATTTTTCTTTTTTCATTTTCAAGTCACACGTGACTTCTGTACAAGCCAACTGTAAGACGTACGCAAAACAATACCTACCAAAGATAGATTAATTTTCAATCATTTATCCTAACCTAAAAGCAAATGAAAATACAATCCCCGAGTTCATCCATCCTTCAGTTTAAAAAGTGTAAAAAAAAAAAAAAAAAACTGCGTCATAATAAATGTTGTTGGATAACCGATTGTGAGATTGAGATTGGAAAAATATGGTTTTGTTAAAAGTTAACGTCCCCGCCAAGAGATGATTACTATCGCGTTAAGTGAGCCCTGCAGAAACGTGTTCTTGCTGCTCAACTCTACTACGTCCATCAGTAACTCCTGAGTTGGGACCGCAGAGAAGAGCCGGTTATACGGGACTTAAGCCGTTTATAAGCCGTTCCATCCGGGAACGTCGCCCTCTGACCAACCAACCGAGTCCAGGACCTCAACAATCCGCCCTTCAATCTCCTCCTCCTGGTAGTATAACACAGAGGATAGTAGAGACAGTAAGGGTGAACCAACCGACGCTGCGACGGCTTGCTGAGCTCGATACACCCACCCAGAAGCAGGAACAACACCAGGTTACGTGGATCCTGAGGCTACGGACCTACGCACCGATATAGTCCAGGTTAATCTACCTGACCACCCGGGTTGACCGACCTTATATCCTCTCCTCCACCCAGTGGAGGTCGGTGGTGGCCACTTGGTCCAGTCTAGTCGCCAGGATCCAAAGCCAGAAAAGGACCAGCAGCGACAGCAACGATGAAGAACAATTTATCACCTGCGAGTCAGCCGTGGCTCGTGCTTTAGCCAAAACTTCAGGGTGTCTAGCTTCAATGAGGTATCAAATTACCTGACGTTTTTTTGGTTTCCCAGACGAAAATAGACATTTTATAGAACTTGTTACCGTCTAACTTCACGTTTTTTCATCCAAATTAGGTAAAAATTGATCATCAAATGTCTTCCGATACATATGTTTTCTGATTGGTCCAACTGAAGCTTACGCGCATTTTTTGACCTTATTTCCTTACATCATGAATATGGGTATCAAGAAGCCCGTGACACCGAGTTCGTTGGGTTAGGTAGGTATGCGGAGTGTCACGTTGATACTGTCACAGCTTCGGAGCTTTCCAAGACTGACACGCGTGGATGGTCATAGCGACCATCCTTTGCACCCTCGTCATCCTGAAGCTGCTGCCGCTGCAGCACCAGCTTATCGTATTACTACATAGGTAGTTATCAACAACGGGAAAAAAACTCTCTTCCTCTCTAATATATTCTTTCGATATAAGCGTACGTAGATATTATGATATATGTATACAAAACTTTGAGTTAACAAGATAAAAAGGATTGGTAGTCACGACTACCACCTGCAGCATGCTATAACATCATCCACTATACTGTTATAAAAGTATGTGAAGTGAAATTCTAACGACATTGAGAGAGAGAGAGAGAGAGAGAGAGAGAGAGAGAGAGAGAGAGACAAAGTCTCTATCTGCAAATTGGCACATACGAGCATTCCAGCAACTAACTTTCGTACGTACAGATTCTTCAGGTACATACAAACGAATTCGAGTGAAATATTATACGTATGGCATAAAAAGTATAAAATTTGGAGACGAATTTTTTTTTTTTTTTTCTTTTTTTTCCAACTCATGTGAAATGAAACGATACTGAAGTTAGTAACGTTAACGTGTACCGAACCGTTAAAACGAAAATCACTAACTTGTACCTTTAGAATACATGAAGAAAAGTGAAATTTACAAAATATGAGTTTGTTGATGCTTTCATTATATTTCGTTCAATAAATTTCAAGTGATCCTAAACTTTCCAAATAACGATTTTTTCCAAAAACGCATCATTACACAATAACGTTACAAACTTCGGCCTGATGAAATGAAGATATTGAAAATAATGTACAATGCGGAGCACAGAGTTCTACACTGTGAAACGTAGGTACCATTATCCAACCCAAGACAAATCGAACTAGTCAAAAACGAATCGAATGGGGAATAACAGACCCAAGTAATAACGTGTATCGAGTTCGGTGCGACCGTCTTCATCATCCTCCTCCTTCTTCTCCTCCTCATCCTCGTCGTCGTCATCGTTCACCTAGGAAATACTTCTCGAGAAGAAGCAGCAAAGCTGAGTCGTCATTAAAACTTTTAGATTGCATAAGAATGGCTCAGACTACCACTTAGGTCTCGCATAGAATAACTCGCGTTACGTAACAACTTCCGTAGAAGAGAAGAGCTAGGAAGAAGGAGGAAGTAGATCCGCGACGCGTCGCGTCGCCCAGACGTTCTTCCGCCTCGACGTCGTCGCCTAAACTTAAGACCAACTAGCGAACAGAGCGCGAGATAGGAAAACTCTGTTAACTAAATAGGATTTCCAAAGAGAAAATGTGAGGAAAATATGAAATCAGCTCAGTCACTAAACTTCACGAAATCCCTAATGAGCTGATAAAATTTCGTCGTGCAATTCAGCGCGTGGAACGAATTGAGGTTAGGTGTGTAGACCGCATGAAGATGGAAAACAGCAGTTTATTACACAAGAATATACGCCAAATCGCAGTCTGTTACCCTAGTGAGGGTAATTGATATACGTACGTTAGGGTGGTCCGTATTTGTGGTTTTTTTTTTTGTCTTCTCCACTCCAAACTTTGCAGATTGGTATAGGTATGATTGTATACTTATAATCACGAACCTGAGTTAAAAAAAACTTTGTCGCCGATTTGCTGTACGCAGATAACGAAATATTGCCAATCATTGCCGATCGTATCGACGTAACGTAAATAACCGGAGAATAGAGATTCTCGTTTGTAATTGAATCGATTACTCAAACCAAAGTACTTTGTACGCGTAGTCGAGAATATGAAACAAGACGGCACTTTGATTATGACTGTTTCATTCGAATTTTACAAAACTTGAAAATTTCACGGCGTATTATTGTTATATTCTACACGTGTGGTGCATTCTTGGCTGACGGTAAGTAATTCCACAAACAATTGGATGTAGAGATAGATTGTGTGACGGACGTCACGATAACGAAGGCGGGGAAATTTGGAAAACTTTAATTGCGTATCGCGCGACGTCGATTACATACTTTAGCCTTGTTCTGTTGAAACTCGACGAGTTTTCGATTTCAACGCTGATCTAAAGAGCTTGTGGCATATCCTTCGATATGAGCCAAGTGTGACAATAATTTTATAAAAAATGTATGAAAAAATTCAGTCGAAAGACAAAGAAACGAGAGCAAATATACCCGACTAGGCTGCCGCATGACGAAAACTGATCAAATAATTATTTAGTACGTATTTGGGACATAAGTGTACATTCCAAAGATCACGTGATACACCTGGCGTCGATCTCGTGTCAATTCGTGGGAAAAATTTTGGGATCGAGGATCGGTATAGATACCGGCTGCAGGCTTGGGATTTTCATTCGCCGCTGAATTAGTTCTTCAAGCCGAAGTACTTCCACGTATTCAACAACATGAATCAAGTGGCCGCCATGTTCTTCACCTTTTTGGTGTGCTTCGAACTTTACGCTGTGAGGAACTCTTATTCTTCTCCCTTGACGCTTCTCTTCTTCCCTTGGATAGTCACAAACACGCACTCTCATTGCACGCGGTATGGTAAAAGCTCATATATATGTATATAAGAACAAACCTAGAAGAAATAAGAAGAAGAAGAAGAAGAAGAAGAAGGAGACGCCGTGCAGAATTTAGACAAAGTTTACGCTTCAATTATTCTCCAATTACGCTTGTTTGCAATCGTAGACTGCAGCCAACGTCGCAATTTCCTTACCGCGTTAACGTAGGTAGTAGGTAGGTAGATACCTACTTTCGTTTCAACGAGTTGCTTATACATCGCCACGTTACCTGCAGCGTGCAGCTTTAATTCGGTTGTATCAGCATATAGTATATATAGCATAACCTCACCATGGCTGAGGTGAGCTTAAAGCTACGTTCCAAAACGACAAAAACATCATTATTGCATATAAGATTTCAATTTACGACGCAAGAATTCTTGTACCTTGGAGATGAATAGTGAACGTAACCCTTTTCTTTTTTTTCCTTTTTTTTTTTTTTTTTTGTTTCTCTTTTTACAACGAACGCGTTTCTGCTCCTGAAAATTGAACGATCGGAAAAAAAAAAAAAAAAAAGGGGGGGAGGATCTACATATTTAAGTCGCAGCTGCTGAAAGTCTGGCATATTTTCAAATTTATTTTCTTTTTCAATTTTTTTTTTTCCCCCCGATATCGCCAATTGTTCATACAAAATGAGTGTAATAAACGTTATCGCATTTTTTGACTTGAGAAATTATGTAAAAAAAAAACAGGTTTTCGATGAAATCATAACCGATATATGAAGCCACGTTGGTACAAGTATCTATATTTATACAGTAGATATCGAGAGAGAGAGAGAGAGAGAGAGAGAGAGAGAGAGAAAGAGGAAGAGAGAGAGACAGACGATCAGACAGATTGACAGGCAAGTGTACGTCGCTGGCAAATATTGTTCAAACTGTATGAAATTTGAACAGATGTTCGATAAAGATTCTATCGATAACGCAGAAGGTGAGAATGATTTTTGGGGAAGAAATACCTTAATTTATAAATATCCAGCACGTAACGTATGTAATAAGAAAAATTGTCGATCTATTAAAAACGCATGGTTGAAAATATTTTTTTATCATCATGAACGCAATTGCGTATGCCATTCATCGTTGAAAGTAAAGTTTAACACGAATAAAAGCACAGTTCGAATAAGTTAATCGATTAAACTGTAACCGAAATTTTATATTCTAAAAATCTGTCATCATAATTCTTAATCAGCAAAAATTTTACGGCACATTTTATTAGAAATGAAATAATTAACTTTACGAACTATTCAGCGATATTCGAATCACTATTTTATACTTCGGAAATGTATGGTAATAAATTGACGATAAAATTTCTTAAACTTTCTCAGTTATTCAATTCTACAACTAATTTAACGATCGAACTGTAAAAATAAAAATTTTTCGTATCAATTTATTCCATAAAGTTATAAATTATATATATATATACGATTAACGATATCCTAATATCCACACATAATTTTCGTCGACCGTCGTAAAAACGCATCTTGACGCCCCCCCCCCCCCCCCCCCCCCCCCCCCCCGCGCCTCGTTTCATCTTTCTCACAAACGTTCTCCTTCTCTTCTTCTCGGTGCAGAAAATACCTTCGCCAAAGTACCTTAAGCCACGTACTCACGCACAGTAAGTGCATAAGGGGGTAAAAATCTGAGGGAGGATAAAGAAGGGAGAGAGATGAGATGAGTGGAGAGGAGAGGAGAGGAGAGGAGAGGAGAGGAGAGGAGAGGAGAGGAGAGGAGAGGAGAGGAGAGGAGAGGAGAGGAGAGGGAGGGGGGTGGATATAATCGCGAGTAAATGACCTGTGAGTAACACTGCAGTGAGCCAACGAAACCGCCGTTTTCGGGTGGTTGGATGGGTGGATGGGTGGGAGAAGAAAAAGAAGAAGACGATGATGATGACGAAGGAGAGAAAAAGTGGACCAAAGAACAGCGATACCTCGTCCCATCTATCTTTGTCTAGGTATGTAAATTGTTACTCCGAATGGAACAGCAAGTGGTAAGCCATTTAATTGTAAGTATAAACAAGATGCGTGAGCGCGTATCGTAGTGTGTAGCTGTAGAGGATGTCTGTCCAAGCAAGCCATGAAGGGATGGTGGAAAGGGTGGCATGCAACTGTAGACCCTTAAAGCTCCGGAATTCTCTGTTCGTCGTCGTCGTCGTCGTCGTCGTCGTCGTCGTCCTGGTCTTCCTCCTCGCCCTGCGTTCTCTGTGTATCTTGATTATATTCTATTTAGAACTGAACCCAACCGAAACTCTCACCCTCGCCCAGGCACCCTCTGCAACCCCCCTCTCTTCTCTCCTCTCCTCTCCTCTCCTCTTGTCAGGGGGCGGTTTGCCACCGCGATATCCCAGTTGTTCAAGCTACACTGGGCGCGTTATTAAATGCCGCAGCGTTTACTGCGAGAAGGCGAGCTTGCGTACGGTAAGATAGATGGAAAAGGAGAGAGAGAGGGTGGGAGTGAGGGAGTGAGGGAGAGAGGGAGAGAGAGAGAGTTCGAAGGCGGCATCCTTCCTCCGGGTTCACGAACAAATGAGAGGCAAAATTCGCGCGGAAAACGATCGAAGCGAAAATCCGGAATATCCGGCAAATAATTTTCAATTATACATGTATGTACGTTATACATACATTACATTATAGGGTGTTTCAGAAAAGTATAATTTACGATTTTCCACCGTGTTACACTTCTGAAAAGTTTGTAGTTTTATTTTGAAAGAAAGATTCTGTGAAAAGATATCCGTTCTAACGATAATTTATATGGAAGATCGTCTTCGGTTGAACTTTCACTATTTTCGCAAATTTTTTTTTTTTTTTTTTATGTTTTTCAATTTGTGAAAAAATCCGTCGTAGAACTTCAATTATTATCTCTTTCCTCACATTTATATTCAACCCAAAGATCACGATTCGTAACACAACGATATAAGGGAGGATTGGGCAAAGCGGGGGGGGGGGGGGGGGGGGGGGGACGAGGTACCCTTAAAATTTTATAAAAAAAAATCATGTCTTACAAAACATTTTTCAACTAATAATACAAAAAAGACTTCTATAAACATTACTGAGTATTATTTGGAATTTTCGAATGTTTTCAAAGATCGTTTTTTTTTCTCCACCCTAACATCTGAAAATCATTTTTATTTTCTTTGGTTTCAGTTTAAAAAAAAAAAGAAAGAAAAAGATTCAGCGTATTTCAGTTTTCTCTAAAACTAAGTATTTCCTCGAGTACCCCCCCCCCCCCCCCCCCTCCCCTCGCCGCAAATATTTTACGCTATATTCGCATCAAAGTTATTATAGATTCAAGTTTTTTTTTTTTTTTTTCATTCCATGCCCATGACGTGCGATCAGAGTAAAGGGAGAAAAAATGTGAGATATTTTAAATGTCGACAATTGCAGGTTATTATTTGATGAACACGTACAAGCGCGTATGAAATAGGAATTTAACAAATCTGCACGAATAATCGAATACCAATTCAGAATAATCAACGACTGATTGTTTGGACGAAATTCGATTTTTACAAAACGCAATTTGACACGTTGACAAGATACATTGATAAAAAAAAAAAAAAAAAAAAATCATTTTTTCTCGTTTCTTCCATACATTCATACATTATAAACACACATTCTTAAATTCATCGTAGAAGAAATAGATTTTTTTTATAAACCCCCTGTGTGGGCATATTAGTAATCCGAAATAGATATCCAGAAAAATTGTCGTCCAAATTTCATTACAACTCGCCTTCAACTCAATGATATTAGGACAAGTGTTTTCCAAGGACAACGGTAGATATACATATACGGTGTATATAAATAAAGAGAAAAGCAAACCGTAAGATAGAATGACAGTACAGTTGAATAAAACTTTTATTTGCTTGGATACCGTAACGCTAAAGCAGAACAGAACCAACCACATCTTTGTGAGCCTATACGTTCAATTTATTTGAAAGAAGCGTGAAATGTGAAAATGACAAGGAAAAAAAGGGAACAAAAAGAAGAAGAAAAATTGGACAAATAAAAAAGAAGAGTTCGCAGAAACCGAAAAAGCGAAAAAGAAGTTGAGGAGAAAAATTGGAGAGAGGTAAGAGGAGAAGAAACACAACCAGAGTGCAAAAGTCCACGACCTCGTGGACTTATATCGCGTATCGTATCATATACGTGTAGTTTATACTTCTCATATGCGAGCTTTCGTGCCAGGAATCTAAAAAAGTTAATATCTCTCCCCCTCCTCGAGCTTCTCTCCATCGTGCTTCGCCTGCGAATGAGAAGCGTTAAAGGACATGCATGGCGCACGTGTGTGTACAACACAACAAACAAACAAACAAACAAACAAACAAACAAACACAGGTATTCGTATAAAAAGACGGGATACGCATATCTGTTTATACCTGTACGTACATACATAGATAGCGGTAGCCGAAGGGCTCCGCAAGCGCAAACATTCCCGCCATCTTTCTTCTTGAATGTAATGAAGGTGGAAAATCCCGAAAACCCGAAAGGATTTTTGAGGTACGATTTTTAGAAACAATTACGAACGACGAATCGACCGAAATTTTGATTTTCGATGAATCTTTGTCGTCGACGAGGCTTTTGTTTTAAATTTTGATTTTAATATACATCTTTTTTGACGTAAAAGGGTTATGAAAAAAAAAAACACGATTTTTCGGTTTCTCTCAAGTTTTTTTTTCCGCCATTTTGCCATTTTTGGAAAAAAAAAAGAAAAACAATTCCGTATAAATTTATTGAAAAATTTTTGCATTCCCACTAATTATTTTCCTAAAAGACGACTTTTCGTATTTACGGTACCTTTCTGTGTTTGTAATTTGACTTTCGAAATTTCGTCCCGTCGACTTTTAGCTCTTTCGCATTTTTGTACCCCAGCCCCCGCGTGACAAATTCGCAACGACCGTCGTTTGTTTTTGTTGCTCTCTTGCTTTTCTTAACGTTTCTTCATCCCCATCGTCCCTCACGTACCTAACGCGTACGTTATACTTGAAAATTTCACGGCGTATTATTGTTATATTCTACACGTGTGGTGCATTCTTGGCTGACGGTAAGTAATTCCACAAACAATTGGATGTAAAGATAGATTGTGTGACGGACGTCACGATAACGAAGGCGGGGAAATTTGGAAAACTTTAATTGCGTATCGCGCGACGTCGATTACATACTTTAGCCTTGTTTTATTGAAACTCGACGAGTTTTCGATTTCAACGCTGATCTAAAGAGCTTGTGGCATATCCTTCGATATGAGCCAAGTGTGACAACAATTTTATAAAAAATGTATGAAAAAATTCAGTCGAAAGACAAAGAAACGAGAGCAAATATACCCGACCAGGCTGCCGCATGACGAAAACTGATCAAATAATTATTTAGTACGTATTTGGGACATAAGTGTACATTCCAAAGATCACGTGATACACCTGGCGTCGATCTCGTGTCAATTCGTGGGAAAAATTTTGGGATCGAGGATCGGTATAGATACCGGCTGCAGGCTTGGGATTTGCATTCGTCGCTGAATTAGTTCTTCAAGCTGAAGTACCTCCACGTATTAAACAACATGAAGCAAGTGGCCGCCATGTTGATCGCCTTTTCGGTGTGCTTCCAACTCTACGTTGTGGGCGTAGTTGCTCAGGGTGAGTATTCGCGAACAATGTTTACAACCAGTTCGAAAAACTACTGGATGAGATTTTTCGTCGCGTGCTTATTGAAGAAGAATCAATTTTCCGGATGGCTATCGATGTGCCTGTCGAATGTAGACATTTTGTTGTCATAATCTACCGATGATAAACCTTTATGCATAATTATACTCACGTGTATTCGTCACTACAGTAATTTCATAAGTTTTATGTTTCAGTCGTAGATACTCCCATTAACCAACTAGCAATTTTTACGGGTGGAGCTACATCCCCGACGGTAGTAAGCTTGTGAGCTCGAATCTACGGAACCAGAAGCGGCCAGAATTGAAACATATTTTACGGCATCTTTTCCCAATTTGACTTAGCGCTCCGGTAATGTGACAAGTAAATAGAGCATCATCTCCAAGTACTTACCGAATTCTGAGAGGTATCAGATATTTGTATAACGTGCGATGGTTAAGATGATAAAGATGAGGCACACATGTGGGATGCCCACATTATTCGAATTTTGAAATCAACCTTATCGTCAGATAATTCCCAAAATAATTGCATTTAATGATTATTAGTGCGAAACGACGTTGCTGTAATATTATTCACCACTCAAATCGTTCTATAAATGTATCTACACGTACTTGGCATACGTTTACACGTTATTTGCATGTTTGTTACAGGCTAACTTCGTCGTAATGAAGAAAAATAGAAATTAATCGCCGTTCTGTATGAACCTTGAGTTTAAAATTATATTGTATGCCATCTGTACTTTAAAACGGTTTCTCCGCTTCCAAGAATAAATCTAAAATCTCTAAAAATCTACCCTCAGACTCGATACACAATATACGTCGTACATCATACATCAACATCCGCTCAAAAAATTATTCGCTCAAACTGCATCGTACACGTATGTATACAACGAACAAACATGACATAAAACCGTGAAACGCTGCAGATTTCCTTGCAAATAAAAAAAAAAACCAAAAAACAAGGGACAGTAACGTATACATAATATATATATATATATATTCGAATATCCTGGAATCTAGCCACAACCGGCGACATGACGTATGCTTAACGAGTATGGAAACGGCTCTGAGGACAAATTCCGTCGTCGTTCCTGCAGAGCTTTCGTTGAAATACTACTGAGCAAACGTTTTATTCTCACCGCATTGCCTCTGACCGCTGCAGCAGGTTTATACCATAATGGTCGAACGAACGAACGAACGAACGAACGGATGCGAATTTTCCCCTTGGACAAAAGAGAGTACCTTGGTGAACGATTGAGGGGGGGGGGGGGGGGGGGGGGGGGGGGTAGTTTTACGTAGATGGATAAAAATTGAGTAGCGAAAAGCTGACGCGGTTCCGCACATACCCAAGTAACTATATGTATATACCTACCCGAAAAAATTCGCATTCCGCTGTATAATTCATCGTACAGTCTTCTCTCCTCTCTCTTTCAGCGCGATTCTCTCATTCTCAGAGTTGCATGTATATTAGGTTGGCGTAAAAAAAAAAAAAAGACTATTTTCTTTTTCTTAAGTCTCGTGTGACAAAATGTTAGTTTTTGATGTTTTGATAGCTCACTCCAAAGGACAGTTGAAAAAAAAAAAATTTAAGAGGTCGTTCCAAATTTTTTTAAATGTCAAAAATCGTCAAAAAATTAAATTAAAATAATTTATATTTTCAATATTTCGTTTGATTTTTAATTCATTTCGTGGAATACTAGAGACTCTGCCTCTCTAGAGAATCTCCCAATATTTCTCTCTTTTCAAGAATGACTTCGGCACCGCTGCATCGTGGATACTGCAGTCATAGAGCATAGAATAAGCCGATATAACGAACTGCTGCATAGTTGAACGTCGTGTATATACATATATATATATATATATATATATATATATGATATAATATTTATATATATTCTCGCTTCCCAAGAAGAACAAAGCTATATACGATATAAGCTGCTGCTGCTGCTGGTGCTGCACTCTGTCGGTAGTTATACACAAAATGCATCCAATAACTCAGGTCTCAGACTGCATCCAATTATCGTAGTTTATATATATATATATATATATATATATATATATATATATTATTATACACTAAACCAACCAAACAATAAAACATTCGCTATTATCCTGCAGTATCTAGCTACATATTTATGAAACGGTGTGAAAATATTCGCTCTTTCAAATTACACCATTATGTTATAGAATCGCTCTTTTCTTTTGTTTTTTTTTTGTTTTTTTTTTTTTTGTATCAATTATCAAAGTCCTCGTTACCATCATTGAAACACCCCACCTCGACCATATCGAATCATCAAATCTTTAATTCTCTCTTCATTTTTTTTCTTCTTCAAATATTTTCTTTCTTTCGATTTATATATATATATATATATTTTTTTTGTTGTTTTTCACTTTTTACGCAATTTTCTTTCCCCCATTAATCTGTCGTTTATACCTACCCGGAAAGAAAAAAGAATAAAAGTAAGTAGAAACGGAGAAAATAAACGGTGCAGGCGGGGCAGGAAAACCGGTGAAATATGTCACTGATATCTACCCCTCTGTGACAATTTTTTTCTTTTCTTCTTATTTCTTTCTTTCTTTCTTTCTTTCCTTACCCCTCTTTCACTTCTCCACCCCCCCCCCCTCCCCCTCCTGTTTTTTGTTTAATGATTTATTGATATATAATTTTTTTTTTTCTTCAAGTACGGAAGACAAGAGAATCGAATTCTTCGGTTCAGAGGATAGGGAAAGAAAAAAAATTGCTGAAGGTAAGTGAGAAGAAACAAGTCGGGAAAAACAGTTTTTTCGCGATACTTTTTTCATCGTCGTGAAAAGGAAATATAATCTCTGTCGGTCTGTACAACAAACTTTCGCGATGATTTGAAAAATGATGGAGTAAAAAATTCTAAAACCGATAGGACTTGGCAACGGAATTGAAAAAGTTTTTGAAGAAAGAATTTGAAAGGGAGAAGAAACAAAAAATTCCGCGGGTATGAAATCGAACCGATATGAGAGAGAGAGAAAATATTTGCAATACTGCTTCTTCTCTAATCCGTTGAGAACATTAGATACCTGAAGTATAATATAGAAAGTCGGAGGAGGAAAAGAAGATGAAGAAAAAGAAGAAGAAAAAGATGAAGAAAAAATCGAAGCCGTTGATTTCAACCGGAATAACTTTTTCACGGTCCGTTACAGCCGCTTTTCTCTATACATATATATATATATATATATATACAGTGTGTCCCGCTTCCGTTTCCGCTTTTGTTTGTCGTCGTTGTTATATTTTCATCGACGTTTTCTTCCTCCGGGTAAACAACAAATAAAACCATCTTAAAACGTGTAAAACAAACCAGAACGTTTTCTTAGACAAAACAAAACAAAAAAAAAAAGCATAACGCAAAAGATTCGAGAAACAAAAATAAAAGAAATAAGAAGAATTGTTTCAATGAACCGGAAGCTGATCCCAACAAAGAGAGCCTAAAACCAACTTGATTCACTGTATGACAAAAAAAAAAAAAAATTTTGCAAAACAGTACAGATTGTTCTAAAAGCTTCTATTTTATGCGACCGAAGTTATCAACGTTGACGTAAGAAAAATATTTGGTGGTGGTGGGGGGGGGTGGTTACTATTTCCAAGTTTACAATGACTTTGAATTATTCAAATTTTCAAACCATCAACATATCATTGTCTCATTACGATTTAACTAACAATGAACTGAACTTCGGACATTACTGCAACAGTGAAATACAAAGTTTTGTCCAAAGGCTTGAAATCATTCCAACAACGTAACTTAGCCTTAACTTCAGTCCTCGTTCTACTATCGGTTGTTGCAAAAAATGGAAAACTTTTTCCCCGTATGCAAAAACAAAGTCGAGAGAAAAATCTTCCGACTACAGGTGTCTCTCGATTCGCCGATCTCAAACACTGCGCTGCACCGATATGCAATGACATATATGTGATACATAGGTATAGGTATAGTAGGTATATTATGTACACACGTCCAAGGTGTAAGTAACTTGCCGTGGGAAAATATTGGCAAACGTCCGAAGGTGGGGCGGGGGTGGTGGTGGGGGTGGTATAGAGAAATACGGTGAGGTGGAAGAAAGTTGCGCGAGGGGAGGTGAAATAAGCCAACGTGTAGGTCGTCGCCGTCTTGAGTTATTGCCGCGACTATCTGCTCAACTGGTCCGATTTATTTCTAGGTACCGGTGAGGTAGTATGATGACTGTGTGTGTATGTATGTATATATATATATATATATATATATTACGCACAGGCAGACACACACACACATTATATACACTGTATATAAGGGAACAAAAATATTTCTCGAATATTCTCGTCTTTTTCCGCTCTCATGCTTTTCTCTCTCTTTCTCTGTCTCATATATATATATATTAGGGTGGCGCAAAAATCCGACTATTTTTTTTTTTTTATTTCTGAGTCTCGTGTGACATAATGTTAGTTTTTGATGTTTTAAGAGCCCGCTCCAAAGGACAGTTCAAAAAAATTTTTTTAAGAGGTCGCTCCACATTTTTTAAAACGTCAGAAATCGTCAAAAATCGATTTAAAAAAAAAAAAAAAAATTCTCGTTACGGTATAATTTTATAGACAAAAAAAAACACTAAGTATCCAAAAGTTTCAGTTCAAAATTTCAATTTTGAAAGGTCGCTCATAATTTGTTTTTCAATTTTTTTTGGTGCATTTCTTTAGATCTTTTCGAGCGACCTTTTAATATTCATATTAAAATTTCATAAATATTTTTTCTTCAATTTAGTAAGAAAGAATCGATAACAATACACCACGACATGAATTAAAAATCAAACAAAATACTGTAAATATAATTTTTTTAATTTAATTTTTTGACGATTTTCGACTATTTAAAAAAATTTTGAGCGACGTCTTAAAATTTTTTTTTTGAGCTTGTCTTTGGATTGGGCTCTTAAAACATCAAAAACTAACATTTTGTCGCACGATACTCAAAAAAAAAAAAAAAATGGTCGGTTTTTTTGCGCCACCCTAATATATATATATATATATACATATATTTCTCTTTTATCCACTTCTTTCCTCTTTTTCGCGGCAAAAAAAAATAATTTTTTTATTCCGCGTCCGTATTATGGATATACCTATAGTGAGTTACATAAAGCTGACATCTTTTTTTTTCTATTCTATCCACCATGATGCGAGTCTTAGGTGTGTAACACGTACTCTCTCGCATCTATCATCAGTATTCACTATACATCGTTTATCGAATTGATGTAAAATTTGAAATAGGATCTAACAAAATGTTCAATTTTGCAAAGAAAGCATATATATATATATATATATATACACAATAATTACATATATAGACATACGTACACACACAACTTCGGTTAAACCCTGTAACAAATCTGTCGTACATACAGGGTATACATACAGACACAGGATACCCATAGGTTATACAATATATATGTATAAAATAAATTAAAGCGGTAAACCACCGCCGCAAATGGTAGGTACTCGAAAATGCGCTGCAGCAGCAGCAGTAGCAACAGCGTGGGCATAGAAATTTCAGAGAGATAGAGAGAGAGAGAGAGAGGGATGGAGCGGCGAGAGGGGTTGAAACGAGAGAGCCGATAAAGTGCAGAGGGTTGCACTGCAGGCAAGGGTATAGGTAGGTACATACATACGTATACACCATACACCACCGCTTTTGTTTATGCAAATCGTTTATACCGCGTGACTTGGAACCGGAATCGGATAGCGATTTACAAATTCAACCAAGAGACAAACGATAGGTATGTACATATAATACATACACTATACATGTATATTATACATACATACACATATATAAGTATGTACCTGTTCGGCCTGTTCAAAAAAAGGTTTTTTAGTTAGACTTTCATTTTCTCCGAGATTTTCGCACTTCTTCACTAAATTAGGTATATCAATTCCAGTAAAAACACACGAAAATTTTCGAATTTCCGAAAATAGCCCTCTTTTTAACGAAATTTCAACGTCGTCGAGGCGGTGGAAGAGAAATTTTTTCTTTTCAATTGTCAGATGCACCAAAAAGTTGAAAAAAAAAATTATGAGCGACGTTTCAAAATTCAAATTTTGAACTAAAACTTTCGGAAACTTATTTTTTTTTTTTTTTTGTCTATAAAATTATACTGTAACGAGAAAAGAAATTTTGAAAAAAAAAAAAAAATCGATTTTTGACGATTTCTGACGTTTCAAAAAATGTGGAGCTACCTCTTAAAATTTTTTTTTTAACTGTCCTTTGGATTGGGCTCTTAAAACATCAAAAACTAACATTTTGTCACACGAGACTCGAAAAAAAAAAAAAAAAATAGTCGGTTTTTTTGCGCCACCGACACAACTCGCGTCGAAAGTTCGAATATGCAGAAGGCAAACAAACGCAAGCAAGTAGTTACGTTTACCTACGTAATGCAACGTCTTTGCAGGGTTTCCGTCACACGTAGTCAAAATATACTTTACATTTCGTAATATTACACCATGCACCAAAACTTTGCTAATTAACGAAAGAAGCCATCACCATGCTGCGAACTGTGGGTGGTTTCTACTTCAAGTATCAACTATACGCGCACGTAGGTTACACGAAATTGTACGTTAGTCGTTAATTAACAAACAGGGGTGTACAAAATCGCTGCCAACGCATTATTCTATAGTTTAACACGCGTCTGACGTAGGTAATAATAAGGGGGGGGGGGGGGGGGGGGTTACAGCGGCACCCCCCTAAAAAATTTGGCTTTTTTTTTACATTTTTGATAAATTTTCGTTTTTGTTTTTTTTTTTGTTTTTTTTTTTTCCAAAGTAGAACAGAAATAAATTAATTTCATGGTAAAACGCTTGGAGTCGAATTTTGTAAGAATTTTCTATCAGTCACAATATTAAAAAAAAAAAAATCAGTGCTTCGTTATCGTGACGATATTCTCAAAAGTTGAAAGAAAAAAATTTGTTTTTTCTCACCAAATGATAAAATTTTTACAAACCTAGGATAAAAATTAATATGTATACAATATTCCATAGATACGACAAGAAATATCCAGATATTTTCATCATTTTTTTCTCCAGTAACTATCCCTACAATTCCCCGAGAATTCCTTGATTCGATAATTTCCATTAATATACTGTAAACCCTGGTATATACTCGTCTTATCGTCAAAGGGTTAAGGATACCTAAGGGCCAAGGATTGAGAAAATTCGTCAATTGATTGATCGGGAACGCCCCGCAAAGATATCGAGCGCAAGTAAACACGACGACGACGACGACGACGACGACGACGACGAAGGGCGTATATATAGTTTGATTGATGAACTAATCAGGCATTTACTCCGTAACCGCGGCATCAACAGCATCAGCAACGTCGGATATACATAAGTATTAATAAAAATATATATTATTAAATTATATTAAGTATATTATATCACAATACGTAATACAAATCGTAGAGAGGAATTGGAAGTATGTAAGAACGAAAGTACGAAACAGCTTTCAGAGAGAAAAGGATAGATAGATAGATAAATGGGAGATTATGTGTAGCTGGTAGAATGAATGGACGGCGAGAGACTTTGCGGGATGAGAAAAAAAAAAAAAAAAAAAGAAGAAGAAGTAGAGATTTAAGAGAGGAGGAAGAGAAAGAGGAAGAGGAAGAGGAAGGGCAGAAGAAGAGAAAATCCGTTCACCTCGACGGGCAGCAAACCGTCTGGAAGGCTTTAATCGCGTTGAAAACGGAATAGAAAAAAAAACGAGTTCCGATTCCTCGATCACATCCCCCCCCTTTAATCTGCAAAATTTGTGCGGTGATGCATATTTCCGTATGAATATGTAATATATATATTATCTAAAAAATGTTTACATTTTATATGAAAAATTATATTTAATTATCGTTTTTTAAAATGTGAAGAAAAAATTCTATACACGGATCAGTAGATTTGTGTCGAAGCCGATGAGAAAATAGTTATCGCAATTGGTCGTCTTCTTTTAGCATTTTAGATTTTCATTCGCTCTGAAGAGACCAACTGCTGACAATCCGATCGGAGGATTGAAAATCAACTCCCAACAGCGTCAGTTGTTTGTCGTCCTTTTCTACGAAAGGTTCGCGGGGAAGAACGTCACTAACTGCGCCACATCTCCTTCGGCTGCCACGCAGAGTTGACACATTTCTACTCGCGAATATCTTTGGCTGACGTGCCTTGTATTCGCTTTGTTTGTGAGTAAATTTTTAATCCTTTTTCTCGATTAACGTTGCCTAGTTTTCGCATAGTAAGCTCACGTTATCGCCGCACGACTCGGCGAGTTTCGAATTCCATTTTTTACCACCAAAACAGCTCTTTTCTATCGCCGAGCAAGAGGTCGACGACGTCGTTGATCGTCCTTCGGATTTCTCTCCATCTTTGAGATTTTCCTCTCAATATCGTCTCGTTTCAATTGTCTCGATTCCGATAACCGCGTCTCAGCCTTAATTCGTCTCTCGACAGTTTATTTCGCATTTCGTCAATGATTCCTCCTGTCGCCTCTGCGTCGATATCGGTCATCGAGTCACGCTGCTCGAGTTTTGTGAATCCCGATGAATCATCGCTCGAGTTCTCTTCGTTATCAATGGAAAGTCACCTCGACACGCGTTGCGCGGTTATTTTAAACAACGAATCGGCCTTAATTGATTAATATTAAAAATCTGAACCTCGATCACTTTCCATCATCAATCGACTGCGGTTATAATTCATAATTTTACTCCTTCAACCTGATCCATACCGAGAAGCCTGACCCAAAATTTCCGTGGTGATTGTTGACCACTGAAATTCAGTGCGATTGTTTCATTTTTTTTCCGACAGATCCAAAGTCTCCGTTCCGCCCCGGTGAAAACTCCATTGGCCAACGATCCAACGGACAGAGGAATCAGCAACAGATTGGACAAAGCAATGGGATGGGCCGGTTACGATGATCCGAGAGAAAGCAAAATCCGCGCGGGCATTCACGCTGGTTACCATGAGTATCAATACCGCAGGACCGGAAATCCGAGAGAACATGAACGCGCCAAGGATCAATGGGGTGTCGTCACCGGCGGTGCGAGAAACAATTTGCAAAAATATGACGCGCAGCATTAATCAGGAGGAGAGAAAAAAATTACGACGATATATGTACGTCCGTATATAAAAATATACCGTTTATAAGATATTTGCTTCTTACTCGTGATGAATCGAGAAATAATAATAATAATAATAATAATTAATTAATTCCTACGCGTTGTACTCAATTTTTTACTTTTTTTTTTTTTTTATTCTCCTTCTCAACGCATATTAAATAAATATTCTATGTATTTCAATAAATATACTGTAAATTTACCAAGCAATAATTGTAACAATTTTATTCCTCGAAACTTTTCGTATTATTTATAGAATTTCATTACAGACGCTCGCGTGAAGTTTTCGCAACGAAATTTTACAACGATATGAAGTAATTTTCCAGAAAAAAGGATTTTTAACAACAGACGTAAAAAATAAAGAAGACGACAAAAAACAAACAAGAAAAAAAAAAAAACTACGCGTTTCAACATTTGGACCAATAAAACACACAAGAGACACGAGTAGTAATTGAACACAATTATTATACGATCTACAGCGTGAGGGAGAGTATGAAGTAATAATAATAATAACAATAATGATAAGGGAGAGATATCAAATAAATATACTGTTAATAAAAACTTTTCAATTGATTTGGCGCATCTTTTTTCACTCCAGGCAGAGAGAGAGAGAGAGAGAGAGAGAGAGAGAGAGAGAAAGAAATTATTAACGACACCATCCTCTAATGTATATATATATATATATATATATATATATATATATATATATATATATACACACAATGATGTGATTACGATTCGTGAACAATGAGTAACAAAAACACCTCTAACAATAAGGAAAATCGTCGCGTGTATTTACACACACACAGACACACACGTAGACAAACATTGTACGTGTATTATCAACAAACCGTAGTGTGCTGTGATTTTATAGACACAGCTGTTTGCGTATAATGTATGTACATACATATATATATATATATAGAAACATATGTACAATGTATGTACATACATACGTGTAAATACACACCGACTAATCGTGAAAGCATGAAAGTAAATATTAGACATCCGCAGAGCGTGTGTGGTTATGCACACACAATGTTACGTGTATATACTATAATCATAAAGTAAAAGTAAAAGTAAAGTAAAAATTAATAAATCAATCACGAAATTGCAGGCGGTGTGTAAATGGCGGAAGAATGATGATTATGATAATGATGATGATGATGACACAGCTGCTCGTATTGAGCGGAATTTTAATCTCATTTTAATAAAAGAACTGATGCTGCTGCTTAAACACACACGTACGTGTAGTAAATTTTTATTTAAATATACTATAAGTATTCTATATAGATAAAGAGCAAGACGTTGTTTTATATGTATAATAAGGCGTCTCGTTTTTATCCACGATTCCAATATCGTCGCACGAAATCGACAAGCAAAAGGACGAAAACGAAGGAAGGAAGGAAGGAAGGAAGGAAGGAAGAAATGAAAAGCTGATGAGAAGAGGGAGAGACAAACAGAGAAAGAGAAAGAGACGCTGTTATTTTTATTAAGATGGCTTCCTCTGGCCGATGATGCCGGTTGAGCCACCCCCGACAGCGTCCCTCCCTCCCTCCCTCCCACCCTTCCGCCCTCATTCCGCTCATTTATTTCATTGCCCCCCTCCGGTTAAGGCAAATAACAGTATAATTGTTATTTGGAAGAACGCCACGTTCCTCCCTCCCGCCCTCCCTCCCTATCCACCCTCTCCCTTCCAGCAAAACCGTTCGTGAACTTTTAATAGACCGAAGTCCTCTACAGTGTTGTGGAGGGAAAAAAAAAAAAAAAAAACAAAAAAAAAACAACTTACAGATGTACTTAAATAACTTTCTCTCTACGATTATATTAGAGATTGTTTTTTCATCATCTATATCTGCATATATATCTATGAATCATCATCATCATCATCTTTGTAGATGATTGAAGGTTAGCAACGTTATAACGTAATATATGAAACGTAAAATATTAAAAAAAATCACTATTTTGTTTTATGACTTCTAAGTAATTAAATTTTTATTCACCTACTAAGCTTCGCTTTAACGATTTACGGAATTTTTTTATATAGAATCCTAATACCTCGTATACTTTTTAGGATAAGTTTTCGAGAGAGAGAGATAGAGAGAACGAGAAAAAAAAAAAAATTTACCCAAGTCTCTGGGGAAATGATTTTTTTTTTTTTGTTTCTTTTTCTTTTTCTTTTTCTTTTTCTTTTTCTTTTTCTTTTTCCACTGACAAATAAATATCCAACAAGATACTCGAAAAATCTTGCCTGAGGTATGAAAATTTCCAAAGTCTAGACCAAGATCGGACCGTCGGTTTTCGCCTCCAACACTTTTTGAGCTTTTCGAAGGTGATGAAAAGAAAAAAAAAAAAAAAAAGTTGAAGAAAAAAGATTTTTTATTATATATTGATATTTTTTTGCTCGCTGCTTTTAAAAATTTTCGAACATCTTGACCCGAGATTTCGAAGATGGAAAAAAAAAAAGAAAAAAAAAAAAAAACATTTCGCCACCTCATTTCGACGAAATCCAATCAATGAAATTTATCATTAGCAATAATCTTTTCATCGTAATATAATTAATTGTAAGAGTGTTTAACGACGGATGAATTAATGAATAATAGGAGCGTGATTTTCGCTGAACGCCGACCAAAACACACGCAAATATTATCTGCACACAGACGGAAGAAATGCAGGTCCATTCTGTGTCATATTATCATTAGGTTCGCGCTCGAATGATCGAAGCTCGTTCGATTCTCTACGGTTGATGATAAATCAGCGTTCGTTGCACACTGCATTGCATTGCATTGCATCCTCTCCTCTCTCTCTCTCTTTCTATCTGTCTCTCTCCTTTCCGCTCAACATCACCATCGTTATTTAGCAGAATGCAATATACGCAGGTGTATGGTCCTGAACACGGAGTGTCGTCGTAATAAAATCTGCCAAATCATATCGCAACGTTTACCGAACACGAATATATATATATATATAGGGTGGCGCAAAAAAACCGACTTTTTTTTTTTTTTTTTTTTTTTTTTTTTTTTAAAGTCTCATGTGACAAAATGTTAGTTTTTGATGTTTTAAGAGCCCACTCCAAAGAACAGTTGAAAAAAAAAAAATTTAAGAGGTCGCTCCACATTTTTTAAAACGTCAGAAATATTATAGTAATAAATAAACAACAACACGCTGCTGTAAAATAATCTGTATAAATAAATCATACGTTCATTAGAAGCGTATAAAGTAATATGCGACGAATGATTTGCGAACGAATAAATTATATATATATATATATATATATATATATATAGTTATATACACTACACTGCATCTGATAGACGAGAAAGTATATATGCTGCGCACAGAATAGACTGAGGGAGAGAGAGAAAGAGAGAGAGAGAGAGAGAAAGAAAAAGATCAATCATTTGATATCACTGTTTATTTAGGCATGTGTGGGATCCATAGATTATATATATATATATATATATATAGATCATGCATTTTATATATAATTATATATTTATGTTAGAAACGCGGGGGACGTTAAAAACGAGAATAACATAAATTCACACCCATGAAAGTGTTGCTTATATATAGAGATTGATTGATCAATGATCATATTATATCACGACAATTATAATTCATTTATCATCTCGTCTCTCGACCTCCTTACCTCCTCCCCCCGTTAAACATTAAACAACAACATACTACTGAATAATTAATCAATTACCTAACCACCGACACAATTCCGTCGTCGTGTGTCAATAGCTTTAGTCTACATATATATATATATATATGGGATATTCCACGCCAACTCGACCAGTGTAAAACAATAAAAATTAAAAACTTTCGAATTAGATAATGATAAAAATAGAATAGTTTAAAAAATTTTGGCCCACGTTTTCCTTGACGGGGAGATGGGGGAGGTGTTTCGTGTTATTCACTGAATATTTTTACAATTGTTTTCACATTTTTAAAAATGGACATACAAAAAAAACCAAATTGAAAAAAATTCAGGTCGCATTTTTTACCGAGTAGAATGTTAGAAGAGAAAAAAAAAAAAACCATTAAACAATTTTCAGATTATCGGAGTTTAACACTGGTCGAGTTGGCGTGGAATACCCCATATATATATATATATATACACACAATAAATGGATCACTCTCCTCAATGCGTTATAATAATAAGCTTTCGGAGAGTAGTGGTGGTGGATATAGTTTAACTTGTAGGGATCGTAAGAGCTTCTCACTGCCACGGTACCTACATCCTCCACCTCCTTCCTTCTTCCTCCTTCTCCTTCTCCTCCTCATCTGTTACTAAACTTTATTGCTCTACTCTATCAAAGAACGAGAAAGAGAGAGAGAGAGAGGGAGAGAAAATCTTCCCTTTGTTACCCCGTGTGTTTGTGTGAAGAGTTTGAATCGACCACTTCCGGTCAGCATAGTCCGAGACGTTTGACCCTAATTATATCACGTATGTTGGTATATACATCATGAAATTACAACAACAAGGTAAAATATGCAACGGCGTTTTATTGGGGGAAATAACCGCGTCGTCTCATCCCCCCCCCCCCCCCCAACCCCTTTACCAACCGCCGGTGAGTAAAAATCTCACTCAACGCAACATGATTCCATCATGTGATGGAACGCGATGCATTTTGCGGAGCGAAAGAAATTTCGACGCGTGACTTTTCAAAAATATAAAAAAAAAAATTGTAAACAGTTTTGAGAGAAGATAGTAGGAAAAAAAAAAAAAAATAAAAAAAATGAAATGAAATAAAGAACGAAAAAATTAAAATCCTGTCATATTGTTTGGATGAGACTTGAACGTTTCCAAATTCGTTGAAAACAAAACGAAACAAAAAACAATTTGTAAATCAATGCTTCTCTTATATTTCGATGGATATGGTTACATCAACGATACTAACTTCAATATTGTGATATTTAAAGCAACCCGTGACGATATTTTAAAGATCGATAAAGAAAAATCGTTTAACATCTTTTAATGACAATTTAACACTACTAAGAAAATCTGTTTTATCCATCGAATAGATAAAAAAAATTGAGCGAAAATTTTACGATTCTTTTTCACGTCTATGCCTGACGCCAAACTATCTCATGTATAATAATAACAACAACAACAACGATAATAATAACAACAACAACAACAACAACAACAACAACAACAACAACAACAACAACAACAACAACAACAACAACAACAACAACAACAACAACAACAACAACAACAACAATAATAATATGCATGAAAAATAATTTGCATTTTATGGTCAACAGCGTGACTAACTAGGCTGCACACGACATGCAGCTTTCCGATGGACGTCGAAATAGCATTGCAGCAGCGTTTCGCCTCGAAAATGCAACGAATTCAGAGAGATAGAATCGGATGGGGAAAATCAAACCATCCTCGCCTTTCACTCTCTCTCTCTCTCTCTCCCTCTTTCTCTCTCTCTCTCTGAGTAATAAATAACATTTATATATCGGGGTCGTTATACATATATAATCCACAACCACCACCACCAGGGTGACTGCAGGCGTTGACTTTGTTTATTTCTGATTAATTGGAAAATACGGATGCTGCGAGCGTTATTATTATTGTTATTATTATTGTCATATATAAAGCTCCGGTGTTATATATATATACAGTATTACATGTTTTATACAACGAAACGTGTATGTGTGAGAGAGAGTCGTGTACATTCTCAACATCTTCATTCTCGAATGAGATAATATGAAATTCGAAAATGAAATAATTTTTTTCAATATCTCAAACCCCCGATACTGTAATAGAATTAATTAGAATGAAACTTTTATTTTCAAAGAGTTCTTTTTTCACACGTTTGTCTTTCAACTCTAGCTGCTCTAGCTGCTTCTGCAGTTTCGTGATATTTGGTGCGGAATAATTTATAAAGTAAATTTTGAAATACATGCATTTTACGCACACACATCGAATTAATGAAATAATTATTACAATACGAATAACATCCGTCCTACAATTCGATCCTCAGAAAAATTTACGATATATGTGTAATACATACAATACATGTATATCCACGTTTTATACACATATATGTATACTTGTAAAAAAAAAAAAAAAAAAAAAAAGAAGAAAAAGAAGACAAAACTGTTCTCTACTTCCGTGCATACGCGCATGCTGTGTAGAAAAAGTTTCTAGTCTTGATTAATAATCATGGTGCAGGAGGGCGGACATCATGCTTCACAGTATCTCATTCTCGGTGTAAACTTTTAATCAGCAAAAATATTCACCAATGATGACAAATCGCATGTATCTATAAAGGAATATTCCGCAATTGTTTTCAATCGCAATCTAGGACGGTGTAAAGAAAAACGAAAACGATGAATGGAACAGGCAGTAAAAAGTCAACACAGCACCAGCGAGTTGGTCTCTCGTACATATTGTGCGAATATGAGATTGAGAGAGTGAGAGTGAGAGAGACGCAGACGTCGTCTGCGGCCGACGTGAGCTGCGGTTGAACGAAGCGGCATAAAATTTCTCTCGAGTGGTTTACACTTGACTAGAGAGAAGCTTTTTCAACAAACAGTTCAGCTCGTTCGTCTCGTCTCGTTCGCGTCCCAACCTTTCGCAATTGTTCGAGCTAATCAATGCCCTGAAAGTGCACCCACCCTCTTCGTGGTTGCGGAAAGGGAGACGAAGAGAGAGAGAAAGAGGGGGGAGAAAAAGTTTTCACCCTCTTTCATTGCCGTAGCGCCAGCTCTTCGTTGCATGTACATACAAGTGGTCAACAATAATTAGCAGCGTGTGACGAGGACAATTGAATAATTACTAGTTAAACCAACAAAATGGTTAGCATCTTCAAAAAAAGCTTGAAATATAAAATTGTTCTACACATTTTTAGCGACGGTGTAACTTTTGAACGACTTGACCGATTGAGGTCATGTTTATGCAATATATTTGTACCATCGAGACGATGGTTCGCAGCTATAGAAAGATTCATTTTTTTTTACCACGGGGTTAGATTGTAATAAGTTCGGTTTTAGGTTAGGTCGTTAAAATTTCGATGCGGGCGAAGCCGCGAAGTAGTAATAAGTTTTGGAAAGAAAGGGAGAATAAATGGTTACTCACGTGCCGTATCGGCGACTTCCGGATGCAGGGCGAGCAGCAGGGGAAGCAGGAGAAGCAGGGCGGCACGGACGGAGGTATTCGGGATTCGTTCCATCACGGCATTTCACTCTCGGGGTTTTTCTTCCGCCCGAAGAAGAAGAAGAAGAAGAAGAAGAATAAGAAGAAGAAAAAGATGGTGAAGAAGAAGAAGAGGGAAGAGGGAAGAAGAATAATACGCTGAGCGATCTCCTAGCTCTCCTCTTTTCTCGCCACACTCGCTCCAATAAATGCTCAGGCGACAAACAACAAGCACACTTCACTCACTGCGATGATGCTCAATTATTATAATTATTCACGCGCACTGTTTTTTCACTGAAAAGAACGCACGACGCGACGTAAGAAGGAGAAAAGCAAAAATTTAACAACACACAAAACAAAGAAAACACGCCAGTCCGAGACGCAGGAACGGTGGATCAGGACTCGGCGATCTGCAGCGGCAGCATCGTGCCGATCTATTTACACGCACTCACGAGGTTATCGCGGCCACGGCGACGCTGGAAAAATATTAGCAGAAACACAGATATTTATACAGATGCGGTTTTTCTTCACGGGCATCTTTAATCCCTCCGCATCTGGGCTGAAATTTTATCCAAGAATCGAAGAACGACGTTGCAGCTACTTAGCCGTTGTTCAGATTCTCGTTTGTTTTTCTCGTATCGAATCGAAGCAATCGAATCGCTGATTCGTTCTGTTTGGCGTATACTCGTATTCTTCGGACGCGTGCAGGCACAACACAGACAACAACAACAACAACAACTGCACGTAGAAAAGAGGGAAAAAGAGAGAACACTTTAATGGAAGATACTTATTACTCTGTTGCACGTTACCGCTGCTGCAACATCGCACAGTCGTTTGTTTTATTAGTTATTCGTTAGCGACAAGCGACGATCTGCATCGCGACAGGCAATTGTTTTCGAACAATTCCAAACTAACTATCAATGCCTTACTTCACACTTGTCTTCACTGTAACGCAATTGTTTTCGTAAAATTCTAAACTGACCATCAAATGCCTTACTTCACACTTGTCTGCACTGCTTCGCGACGAAAGATGCAGATAGTATCCATCCAATCCACCGTTGTCACCGATGATCACCCGAAACAGAAACAACAATTGAATGAAGAGCGGGATCAAACGCGTCCGCAGCTCGCTCGAATCCCCGTCTAACTGAGGAATAAATGGGCGTGGAAACTGGAAGAGAATGAAAGTCGGGGCGACCGAACGCCGCTGCGGTAACGACGAAAATAAGAAAGAGACACGCGGCCCGTTCGGCTCCTGGATCTGAACTGAACACGACGACGAACGAGGCGGGCGAGGCGCGCCGCCCACCCTTCTGTCCTCCGATCATCCCCTATCCGCCCAGCCTCGACGTCTGCGCGGAAGACCCAAACGCAACTAAACGCAACGGCAACCCCAACGCAACGCCCGACGAGAAGGAAGTATTGCCCTCCCGACGGCGCCTAGAAGCGACCTCGGGAGCGACTCGAGCTGTCCTAGGTGCAACTTTCCCCGCGAGTCGACGTTTAAGCTCTCCTCCCCCCCCCCCTTCTGCTCCTCCTTCCGACCGCTTTTTACGTCCTACCTTCTTTCCGTTCTTCCTTTTTTTTTTTTTTTTTTTTTTTTCCACGCTCTTCCTTGCTCTTTGTTTTTCACGGGCGGGGTGGGGGAAACGGAAGAACTGCGATTCTCTTCTATAGCTACAAAACCTTTTCACGTTGTGTCGCGGCGTGTTCACTTCTCTTCTCTTCTCTCCTTGTTACTTCGTAGCAAATTTGACTGACAATAAGAGACGGAAAATACGAGGGTGAAAACTCGCCTGCGGTTTATTAGCTGGAATTACTAATCTGTACCACCCGCGACGCTACGCTATAGCGATTATTTCGAGCATCGGGCGAGACGGTCTGAACGTTGCCGCGTTTGAGAGCGATAAATTGCTGCCATTTACTTTAATTTTGGCAACATTCCCTGCAAATGTTCTTTATACGCACCTAGTATTATAAATATATATATATATATATACACAAAAACAGGATGAGGTTTACCCACTTTCTTTACAGAGGGATTCTGAGGGAAGAAGAAGAAAAAAAGAAAAGAAAGTTGCGAAAAAGAATCGTCATACTAATCGTGTAAACAATGCTTTACGCAATTACCCGAAACAACGTCTCACTTTTTGCTCTGCCCGCGGGAACGAAACGCGCGCACGCCCCGATTTTCTTTCTCTGCACGCCTTTTGTTAATGGGGCTTTACATTATCCCAAAGAGAAGCCCGGCAACGGCTAGAAGGCTTTGAACAAAACAATTTCTGCACCTCGTTTATTCAAGTTAGAGAAACCTAGAGCGCGAACAACGGTTATATTGTCCACCATGCATCAACTGATGAAAAATATTCGTATTTTCGATGCTTTTAAATGCCCAACCAGGCACAAATATTTTCTCGATTTTATATTAATCCACGGCACGTTAATTACTTAGAATATCGCTCCATTTCCGCTCCGTTTCATCGCTGAAAGTAGAGCGAACAAAAAGGCAGAACAAACAACAAAAATGGAAAAACACTCCAATACGCTGCTCGACCCATTTCGCCCCCTCAAAGACGCGATTTGCTTCCTCACAGCAAGCCAGTGCTCGGCTCGTGGATGACGGGATAATAAGAATTTCCCACCCCAAGTCAAGGTCACCCAGAAACGAGAGATGCTCGTATTAGTTTACGACCCAAGCTTCTCCAGATTCGCCTCGAGGATTGTGCGTAGGTATTAAAGGGTCCGGCTACACTACACACGAAACTCATTTATACCTTATACCTGCCGGTCGGAAGCGAGAAGCCCAGTAACGAAAACCAAGACGGTCGAGGACCACCGGCTCGTTACTTTCAACGTTGGAGTCGAGGGACCGGGAAGGAAGAATGGAACGAGAAATCAACGTCCCGTAACGACACGACGAGCTAGGTCGCCGTCTTATACGTGTAGTAAAACGCGTGCCGGCTTGCCTTTGGCTTTTGGAAAGTAAACGATATATAAGAAACTCCAGGGATAAACGAATTGACGATGCGACTTTTCGTCTTCCCCTTCCACCCCCTCCTCCTCTTCCTCTGACCCCGATGAAAAAAGAGACTTCGCCAAGACGTATCCTCTTTTCTTTCCAACAATAGAATTGACTCTGTCGAGACTGCTCGTCCAGCCGAGTCCGGTCATCCGAATCAAGTCGCCTTGAGTCGAAGATAAAAGCTGTGCAGGACACACTTTGCAGACCTGTTTCGTACGTATATACGTATGTACTTCGTCTCTAGGACGTAGCGTAGGGAAATTTTCTGCATAGAACGAACGAGCCGGCGAAAATCGCTCGAGCAATTTATTACATAGGCGTATAGAGAGGACTCTCTACCCAATGTTAATTCGCGAATGTATAGCTTTTTCGCCGTTCTTTATCCCTCTCGCTCCCCTCCCTCTCCTCGGTGACCTACACTGTCTCCCCTCGTTTCGAGCCCGGAATACAAAGACTTGCCTCGTTTAATCCGCCCTGCAGAGAGCCATTTCCATTTCTCGTCAACCCTGTTCCTGGCAAATTCTACATCCCCCCCTTCCACCGCCGCCCATTTGCAGCAACCCATCAACCCATGCCTATATACTTTCTTCGCCAACATCCCGTCGTCGTTAAGGCCTCGGCATCTTACTCGAGAGCGTGATCGCTTCATCTACCGACTTCCGTGATACCTACACGTGCCTCGTCTCGTCTCGTCTTTCCGGAACTTTCCCTTCGCCAGCTCCTTATCCAGATTCCTGCCAGCTTCGCGTATTCCCGATAAGTTTAACTGGCGTATGTGTACCCCCACCACCTACACAAGGATACCATACCGAGTCGTTATTAATTAAGGAAATACGTAATTCGGAGCTTCATTATCGAAAATCAGAGTTCCGCTGTTAATAGTTTGAGATTAATTATTAAACTAGAGTTGCTGGTTCGTCCCACGTAACGTGCCGTTGCTGTTACGTTACGCCGATCATCGCCCTGCACCCCCTGCAAGCAAAGCACGCCCTGTACACATCATTCCTGCATATGACGCAAGCTCTCTGTGTGGATAATCGAGTATCACGTACAACTCATTGTCAGATTATGCAATCGTATAATTCCTGCGGGGGAGCCTTGCGTAACACGCGGTCATTCGGCGGTGTTCGATTTCCGCTAGATATCTGTAAAACAGATATTTCAGTTTGAGGAACTCGGAACTCGGATCGTTTACAAGACTGTACAACAGAAACTAGACAGCTGCAGATATTCAAACCCAAAGGGTCAAATAGAGAGAATCTCATTTCATTTTTCAAATACCTTTATCCTATTATGATATTTGATCAGTTCCCTTTTGCTTCGCGGAATCCAGTGTAGCACCATCTCTCTTCGCTTTAGCAGAAACTAATACCAAAAAACTGAGTTCCTCCAGCAGCCGAGCCCAATCCTTCCTTCCGTTGGTTAAGTAGTTTGTTGTTTGGGCTTATTAAAGATGGCGAAAGTTGCGGTCGCAGCGGCGCAAGGAAAGACGGCCTTGTCTCTGTTACTGGGAAAGTGTGTCCCCTGTGCAAAGCAAAATGCCTCAAAAATACGGGTTCAGAATTTTAAACTCGATACAAACCTTAACATGGTACGTACATTGTCATTCGGTATCTAAATCCGAGTTGCAATTATCGTTTTAAGGTTATGTCGCTCATTTTCTAATTTTTTGGGTTCTAGTACTACAGAGAGAACTCCTTCTTCTACGCCCACGATCCCCAGGCGTTGTGCAAACCTGGGGACACTGTTTTGATCAAGGAACTTCCAAATAAATTGACTCGCCTCATCACACACGAGGTTCGCATCACTCGTTACGTACATCCTCCTAAGTTTGAACGGTGCTTTTAAGCCGTATTATATGTACGACTAATTACAGATCCTGGAGATAGTTTATCCGTTGGGTGACGTCACTGATCCTCTGACTGGAAAGAAGGTTGTTGTGAGCAAGTACAGGTGCGTTGAATCCCTTTTTTTTTAGCATATTCTCTTAACACATACCAGCTTTGTAAACTGTTTTATTTTGGTATCGTTTCTACTTCTTTACTCCAGGGATGATATGAAGGCTGAAGACAAATTGTTCGGAAGAACAGACTCTGCTTTCGATTATGATAAAGCACCTCCAAGGGGGAGCCAAGAGGACAAACGTGACTTCAGTCATAAAGAGACGTACACGAAGTATCACGAAGATCCAAATGACCCGCAACCATATGCTGTATAAATTCGCAGTCTCACATCCTAGAAACTAGCTTAAATAAATGTTGATACATAAATTCTAAACCTTTTCTATTCCCCCCCTGTTGTACTGTATTCTTCAACCTGTGTCAAACGGCAGCCATATCTCAAAGTTCGGTAAGAACTTGTTCTGAGCTAATCTTAACTGGTACTTTATTCGATATTTCTCAAAGTTTCAACATTCATATCACAAATGTTTATAATTTAAAGCTTCTAAAGTAGAATAGTCCAGTCTTTACCAAAGAATGAGAAAGTCAATATTGGTAATTTTCACTTCCTGGGTCGAATAGTGACTGATCTGGCTTACATGCTATCGTTTGTATTCTATCCAGGTAAACGATAAACGTGATATAATGTACAAATGACTTTTTTGTTTGTAAAAGTGCTCTGTATAGTGGTTTTCTTAATCAAGACAGATTGTGTAGAAAATAGATCTCGTCGTCGATGCATATTTCTAATTGAAGAAAGACTTGCTGAGAGTTTGCTTATTCAGACAAGAATTCTCTCTCTAAAGCCGCACCCATTTCATTCCATTCACCGTCATCCTCAGTTGCTGCCACCTCCATAGAATCCTGAGAGTCATCTCCCAAGTCAAATCCGTCCAGCGATCCTTCACCTCGTCTGAACCTTGTCAAAGGATCATCTTCATCGTCTGGGTCATCTTCTTCCTCATCCTCATCGCTTGCTTTTTTACCTTCTGTAGAAGAGTTCTCATCTGGTTCTTCTAATATAACAGTTTTTCTTCTCTTACTAGTTAACGCTTCATCTTCAAAATCCTCTGCGAAAGGAAAATGCCGAGTAAGTAATCGAAAAATTGCTTCCAAAAAGATAATTCGATCTCCACTCACCATTTAACGAATCCGGTGTTGCTGATCTACGTCGCCGGCGCTGTGTTTGGGATGTTTCAACTTGAGAGACAGGTGCAGATGCTTCTAGCTCTTGGTCACTCATATCTTCCTCCACCTCTTTGTCCATATTTGCAATCTCTTCTAGTGTGAATGACATGAGGGGATTTATACTGTCCGCAAACCTATCTCCTCCCTCTGTCTCTTGGTCATCAATTCGGTCCGGACTGCTGCAGTGCGGCGGGGGTACCCTGGACCCACGAGCCTGCATTGGTTCATTTTAATTCACTAGGAATATTTTTCGATGATCCAAAGAAAAATTTTCGTCTAAAAAACTGGCATGATCAGAGAACTACACGTACCTTCTTGGTGAGCGGATAGAGACGCTCGTCAACACATTCCCATCGCTCTGCGCAAGTCCACAGCCAATCGGGATTCACTATTTTCACTTGCCACATTTTCTTGGCTGCATAAACCTTTGCGGTTCCTGGTTTTATCGCTACCAAATGTGTCGTGTTCTCCTGCAGATCCTGAGAAACAATACAAAAAAATCACGACAAACGTAATGGGGATTTGCTATAAGAAACTGAGAAAGAATTATCATTCTAATGAGTGACATACCTGAGATACCTCTGCGCCAAGTGCTCTGGCAACTTTGTAGGCTCGGCTTTGATGTAACTTTTGATGAGTGGCGACTATGCCGCTAAATGTAAGTCGCAGTCCCTTTAAAACTCGTGCTCGCACACGCGGGATGATATCTCTGAGGCTCTTGTTGGATTCTGCTTCAGTCTCCTGTTTGCTGTAAAATTCGGCATGAATTCTGCGCAATATGTCTTCTAGGTACAGAAGATAATCATCGTGGTCCTCTAATTCCTGTCTCTTCTCTAAATCTTTGAAACTCTCTTCTTCAGCTGCTTTCCTTCTGACCTCTCCTGGTTCTGCCAGTTTCTCAGCCTCACCTGCCTCTAATTCCTCCTTTTTTGGTCCCTGTTCATCAGCAATCACCGAATCTTTGTCTGCATTATTTTCATTTACCTCGTCTGGTTCTGTTAACTTCTCAATACATTCAGGGGCTTTACTTTCCACAGTCGGTTCCTTCTGTTCCTCCTCGTTTATCTCATTCGATTTCAATCCTCCAGTTTCCACTTGAAGTTCCGGTTCTGTCACGTCTTTTTCCTCCTTTGTTTCATCCTCAGGTTTCTGTTTGTTAGGATTCTCCTCAGAGGTTTGAAAATCTTGGCAATCAATATTCGGTAAGGCTCCATTTTCCGTTATTTTAATTCCAGCTTCCGGTTCATTCATCTCCTCCAAACTAGTGGGTTTCAGTTGCGGAAATTGATCCCGTTTAGCCAGTCCTGGTGGAGCGTGAATGTCCCCGGTGTGTCGGAAGAAATGGTACGGTTTTACCTGTACCAAATTACCACAACCTTGCCAGACATCCTCTCTATCATCTATAATGCAAACCATAGAATCGCCGCAAGGAAACAGAGCCCTGCAAGTGATGTATAAATAAAATATTAATAAAATTAATTTATTCCGCATGTATGGGAAAACAGAAACTAATCAAACTAGTATCGGAATTACTTGAGATTTGCAGTTTTAGAAGCTGGGTCAAAACACTCATCCCTCGAAAGAATCCTGTGAGAAAATAGGATCCCATCTTTATCGAGTAGGGCAGCAACAGTGTGAGCATAATTTCGAGCTCCAAAAGTACAAATGTGCAATTCGTAAAGGTGGCTCATTTTGGCCAGAAATTCTCTTGTTCCAGGCCTCAATTTTGTGTGGTACCACGGAGAGTGAGGTCCGTAGAGTTGAAAATGATAGACGTCCTGAGAATAAGAAAAAAAAGGACATGTAAATTCAATAATGTGGACATTCTCATGGACAAATACGTTTCTTTTATACTATAACCAAGTAGTAAATACTACCTTCATGTCGGGGGGAACGTTGTCATTGGTAGTATGAACTATCGTTTGATCCAGATCAACGAGTAAAGCCAATTTTCGATCCTGCAGCAAACGCTTCTCATCCTCTCTGCCAATTTTCTCTGCAAGTTCAGGGCAAACCTTAAGCTCAGGAACGGAGTGCACCATCGGTACACTGGCCTGGGAAGTGACAGCATTTTGCCCGTCATCCCCGACAACTTCCTCTCGAAGATCAGCGCCGCATTCGGCGCAAAGATCTTTCATGACTGTGGGATGTTTGCATCCCTCTAGCAACAAAACTTCTTGCCTGTAAGAAAAAATTAGGTGAAAAATGGCGCTTGGACGAGGCCCCTGGATTCCTAGGACAATTATTTTTTAAGGTTACGATGCGCTTACCCGGGTTGAAGAACGTCGCCTTCGTTTGCGAGGACTTTTATAACACGTCCGAATTTAGAGGCGCGAAGTTTCTTCTCCGGGTCCTTGGAAGGTTCCCCGCCGACGGCTACGCTGCGGTAATGGAGGACAACTCTTCCAGCTGAAACCATCGCGTTCATCCCGACCCTCCACTTCGTGATCCTACCTGGCTCCCCGCCAGCCGGGAACGCGATCTTCACCGTCGCCATGTCTACCCAACACCAGGATCTTTGTGTCGATCATAAACCGATTTGACAGATGACACTTGGCCGAGTACTCAACGACGCTGACGTTTATTACAATTTTCCGATCGCTTCGGCCCAGGAGGATCTTGTTTAAACACACTTTGTAAACCGATCGAACTCCGGGATTATTTTTGCGCGGGAGCCGCGTTCTCCCCTCAACTATAGTTTCGACTAATTTTATTTACCTATCTTTACATGCGTGTGCGCACGCACACCCAATCGCATTTTCGAGTTGGACGCACACACAACGCAAACAAGACACAATCGCCCTCCGTATAACACGGATTACGTACGACGATAGAAGGGCAACCGATTAGAAGAAATATATACCGACGCCATCGCGCTCTGGAGGCCCAAATAATGAGTAATCAGCTGTCGTAGATAAATGTATTTTTTTTTAATTTTCTTTTATAATTCCGACAATCAAATGAGAATTAGTCGTTTACGTCAAACAAGCATCGTGTTAAGAATTATTTATTCGTAAAATAAACCTAGTCCATTGTACTGAACAGTCAATCGCATATAAATTAGCCACATGGTCAATTCTACCTCCTCTGATTGTAATTCCTGTCCTCTAATGAAGACCTGTATCATTTCGTGAAAAATTGTCAGTTACGAAACTCATCTTTCTTGGTAAAATGTCTACACTAAAACTGCCTGTGTTGTATACTTCAGAGTTTTCATGTCTTGAGCTTCAGGCCATTTCGACCAGATTTTCTGCACTGATAATTTCCATCTGGTAGGAGAAAAAAATCGATGGTTAAATTTGACGACTCAATGGGAATAGCACTCAGCGGGAAATAAGAAAGAAAAGGTTTACCGATTCGTCAGGTCCTTTATTTTTTCTTCGAGTTGTTTTATTCTTTCGAATGTAACTTTTGATGTCTACGTAGTCCGGTGGCTTCTCGTAAATGTCTGGAGGAAATTGAAACCCAAATACGTCGGATAACATGAACGGTTTCAGCCAGTTAACCAGGGGTGTTCGTCCCTGCGTATAATGCGCCTCTCTATGATAGAAGAGTAATCCGTCGAGGGGAGGGAGTGATGATAAGTTTTCTAAAACTGCACCAGCATCACAATCGCAGGGATAATTTGGCAGGGAGAGAATAGGGTAGCTATTGACCAGGCTGCCTCTCTCAGCGAGTCCCTGTGTCTCTTCTAACCGTGTCTTCAACCAAAAGAACCTGAACTCTGTCTGAAATCAAAGAAGAGTTTATTGTGCACAAACGAGAGTCCAGGTTGGATAATAAATCATCACAACAAGATTGAAATATTCCTACATCAGAAACAATAAATTGCTACTTTCAAATGCTATAGATTTTTGTTGTGAAGACAAATCCAAATCTAAACATTGTATACGTTACATCGCAATCGAGAAGTGGCTGATTAGACCAAGCCAAGACATCCAAGGTGTAATAGGTTTTAGTATCCTTGTCCCAAATACAGTCGAGTATTGTGCATCTATTTTTATAGTCCTGATAAGTGCCTCCTGGTAGAGCCGAGGTGAATTTCCCAAGTCTAACACCCCTTTTGTTGTAAGCCGTTGTTGCCCCCTGTACAAGGATTAATCTTGTAATTCTTTGAATTTATACCGTAACACCAGCAAAAAATTACAAACCTTACTCGCAATAAGAAGAACCCTGCGTCCTTGGGGACATGGAACCATAAGCCATTTTTCAGAGAGATCAGAAGGGATCTCCAACATCCATTCGGACATCATGAGCTGATTTGCATACTGCGGTACCCGCCTGTTACACCGCCAGGTCTCGTCTTGTTGCACCTCCATTCTCTCGTCGTTGCAGTCACTGCCCTGCAACGCTTCGTCCAAAAGAGCTCGGCCCGAGTCGAAGGTGGCATCTCTGTTTCTGTAGATACATTGTTGTCATGTATGTACAGTTAAAGATTAGGTGAATTTAAAAAAATAATACAACAATATCAAGAGCAAAGTACGTAACTAATGACAGAACTCACTTTTTTTGCTCCCAGAGTAAACGTTGCCGTCGAATCTCCTGTGGCGAATCATCTCTGCCGTTACTTGTTTTTGTCAGATTTTTGTATAATGCCAATCGTGGATTGTAAAGATTTTTTTCATTCGATTTTTTCGACATGTCACTAAGATTACCGGCCATAATATCGTCAATTAATAAAATGTAGTCAAACCCGCAACGTCGCCGCTCAACGTAACCTCTTTCTAGGCTGTCAAATTTCGTCGGCGGCGCGGTTGATGTCGTTGATGTCCATGTGATCAAATCTACGGGTTGATCCGCCATCTAGTAATCATCTAGTCTATGATCGATGTAGTACCCCACTGATTTCCTCCACCTACCACTAGGCAGCACTGCGATCGGCACTCCGTGGATCTTTGCCCTTTGGCATTGCGTTAGGCCTTAATTATCTGAAATCGGATAATACGGCCACTATAAAAATTGCTGTCGATTTTAGAGAACTGTTATTTCAATCCCACTTGAACGTAAAAGAAAGGCCAAAAGCAACAAATGGGTAACCATCGCTTCAGCATCGATTGATTACTTTGTAAACGCTTTGTGTGTGTCGTTTAGGAACCAAGATTGAATGAACAAAATGTCGCTAACAAGGTGAGCTGCTGTTTCATCATTATTACTGTCAACAAGCCCTGATCCTTACATCAAAACCTCTTCAACACTAGAGATTCCAGCATTTCTCGTTCAATCTGTATTTTGAATACATCTTCGCTCTCAAATACTCTGATAAATAACATCCAACTTTTTAACATAGTTTGCTACCTGCACCGACCCAGGCTGTTTGGGATCGTGAAGATGAGGCAAGGGAACAGAAGCTCCGGCAGAGACCGGTCTCTGCTCTTGTTAAAGCTGTGGTAACAGCTCCGCCCTATGGGCAAAGAAAAGGATGGGTACCGCGCAGTGCAGAGGTAAGAAAACCGCCTGCTATTTCTAAAATGTAATTTTCTTAAGTGTGACGTAAAACGAAAAATAACAAACTAATGATATTTATAGGACTTTGGAGATGGCGGAGCGTTTCCGGAGATCCAGGTCGCTCAGTATCCTCTTAGCATGGGAATGAAAGGAAAGGAAGCCACCAGCAATGCGCTTGCTGTGCAGCTCGATGCGCAGGGAAAAGTGAAGTACGATATGATCGCTAGACAAGGACATTCCAAAGACAAGGTAAAGCTGAACTTGGTATTGAGAGTATTTTTGAATATACGTTGATTTACTGGCATTCATTTCTTCCTTGACAGATTGTCTATACCAAACTGAGCGATCTGCTTCCCTCTGAAATAACGACCGAAGATGATCCTGCACTGCAGCGTCCCTCCGGCGATGATATCGACGAAATCACCGAAAAAACACGGAGAGCTCTTGAGAAAATAACTGAATCTAAAATAGCAGCGGCTATGCCAGTTCGGTGCGCAGAAAAGCAGGGACCTGCTCAATATATTCGTTACACCCCGTCGCAGCAGGGACAGTCATTCAACTCCGGTGCTAAGCAGAGGGTGATCAGAATGGTAGAGGCACAAGTCGATCCCATAGAACCACCGAAATTCAAGTGAGTTTTTCTTCGATTTCCACGCAACTCCCCGACACTAGTACATGAGAAACAAATTTTTTGATTTCAGAATTAACAAAAAGATCCCTCGCGGACCTCCGTCGCCACCTGCTCCCGTCATGCATTCCCCAACGAGAAAAGTTACTGTTAAAGAGCAGAAGGAGTGGAAGATTCCTCCCTGCATTAGTAATTGGAAGAACGCTAAGGTGATTAAAACAGATGTCCATTGATTTTCGTGGTTAATAACGATGTGATTTTCTTTTTTCACAGGGTTACACCATCCCTCTTGATAAACGTCTAGCTGCCGATGGTCGTGGCTTGCAACAGGTTCACATAAACGAGAATTTTGCCAAACTGGCCGAAGCTCTTTACATTGCGGACAGAAAAGCTCGTGAAGCGGTGGAAATGCGCGCACAATTGGAAAGGAAATTGGCACAGAAAGAAAAGGAAAAGAAAGAAGACAATCTGCGTCAGCTCGCGCAAAAGGCTAGGGAGGAACGAGCTGGAATAAAGTCTGCTGCGGCGCTTGGTAAGTCGGGTAAAAATTGGGAAAAGAAAATGTTCATGTGACAAATTTGTGTGAATAAAAATAATTGGGTTTCAGACAAGGCTGGGGAATCGCGAGAGCGTGATCAATTACGTCAAGAACGTCACAAGGATAGAGCACGAGATCGTAATTTGGCTCGTGCCGCTCCTGACAAGCGTTCGAGACTGCAACGCGAACGCGAACGTGATATAAGCGAACAAATCGCGCTGGGATTGCCGGCAAAATATGTTCCTAATTCCGGAGAGGCGCAGTTTGATCAGCGTCTATTTAATACAACGAAGGGAATGGACAGTGGCTACGGCCACGAGGATGAGTACAACGTCTATGACAAACCCTGGAGGGACTCGAGCTCAATTGGATCACACATATATCGACCTAGCAAAAATATTGACAAGGATAATTACGGTGATGATCTGGAAAAACTTGTCAAGACAAATAGGTGCGTATAATAATTAATCAGCGATATAATTTTCAGCTGATCATGGCCGAGAATAACGGGTGGTAAATCATGCGTAAATTTCATTCTATCTTCAGATTCGTTCCTGACAAAGAATTCAGCGGAACCGATAGATTCGCGACGCGATCTGGTCCTGTGCAGTTTGAAAAGGACGAAGAAGATCCGTTCGGTCTTGATCAGTTCTTGACCCAAGCTAAACGCGCGAGCAGCAGCACAACTACTACAACAAAACGCAAGGATGACCGAGATCAACGACGGGACGATCGCGACAAACGCAGAAAACACTAATCTAATCCTCATCGTTAATGTAATTTTATATTACACATTTACGAGTGCTTTTTTTTTGTACCCGTACAAAAGAGTAAAATTCAATCTTTTCACATAATTGTAATTTACAATCTACAGTACCAATTACTGTCTTCACTACTGTACGCATTCTTATTACATAATTAATAATAATAATAATAATAATGTTAAAATATTCCATCATGTCACTATAATTACAATCTCCGACCAACGTAAATGCCTTACAATGTTATTACGATACTCCAGCTCTGTTTTGATTCGTATGAAACAACATTCGGGAACAATGTCCAACAGTGAAACCTCCTCGAGAGAGTATCAACTATCGCTATTGGCCAAAGAGCGTTTCGACGCTCCAGGCAGCGAATCGAATCGTCGATGACGATAGTCCTCGATGTTGCCGGTAGAGGGCCAGTCTTCCGGTTTGAATTTTTTTTCGGAACGCGGACGGACGTCAAGCCGTGGAATTTCGTGAGGACCGAGGGACGCCGAGGCAGGGACGAAGACGCCATATTCACTTGTCAACGGACGTCAATCATCAGCGATCGAAGAAAAGGAGCAGAGGAATTATCGGGGATAAAATAGTACCACCGGTCAAATAAAATCCTGCGAATTAGTCGGGGGCCTATTAAAATACGGCTGGTTTACGCTGCGCGTGAATTTGGGACAAATCTCGAGAGTTATGGCGTCGGAGGAGATGAAGCTACGGAAACGAGAGGAGTACGAGATGCAGCTCTTTGGCTTTCACTCCCGGGCTGCATACGATGGCAGTAAGAGGACAACGTCACTTCCATCAATTCCTTTGTCAATGCTTTCAGGTTTTCTCGGCTTTATGTCGATGCGAATCGATGTCGCAGTCGTCGGGCGATTGTGCTCTGGTTTCATGTAGATTTAAATCATGACTAGAGTCACACTCGTCCAACGATTGTGACGCTATCAACGCGCGTCACCACGCCAACCGAAAATCTTGTTTGTCTTTATTCCCACGACTCGCTGTATAATAATCCTATTTTCCATCTGCATTTCTGTTCTGATTGCGATCCGTTCAGCCTCCGCCGCAGTTTCTTTTTCTAAACTGTAACATTTTTGCAACTTTTTCCTTTTCGTGTTCCGTTTCACGTACGGCAGTTAACGTCAGGCTCATATGTGCGACCTTTCAAGTCTGTTTTTACTGTTATTATCAGCTCGATCTAAATCTTTCACATTCCTATGCTTGTCAGGCTCGATTCTACATGTTGAAACATTGGCATTGTAATCATTTCAGTAAAGAATATAATAAAGGAAGAGGTACAGTCGGTCTGTCAGAATTTGTGCAAATCCATTGGAAGTAAATATAAACTGGGCACTGAGGAGCTTTCTGTCCTCAGAAGAGAAGCCCAAGAATTAGCTCAGACTTATGAAAACAGAGCTGAAACTCACATGGAATCGTTGAATGTAATTATTCCTCTATTGTAGTGTCTAGTTCCATCTTCTAATAAATTTAACAAGCGTTGAGAATCCAGGTCATCTTGCTCTTCGATTACCTGCCACCCTTTCATCTGCAATTGTTGACAATTGTGAAGTAAACTTGACACTGTTTTGCAGAACATTGTACGACAATTCATTGCAATCCCTGACAATGTTTTATTGGATGAGGATAAAGGTCAAGCTGTTCAGGTCGGCGAAGATGAATTTCAAGAACTGAAGACCAAGATGGAGAATCTCCAAAAGAGAGCTAAAGGGGTCAGAATAAATTTCGTGATAACGTTTCCGTGTAAAATACCACTCGACAAACCGCCATGTATTATAAATTTAAAATTGCACTCTTCGTTTCATTTAATCAAGGGTGATTTTTCATAGGTCACAATGTTCAACGCCGCTCTACGCCAAGAACTCGAACTTCAAAAAAGATTCAAGGCCTGTGAGGACGCGATAAACGATGCGAGCAAGGAGATTAAAGATAACACCGTTGTTCCAAATCTGGATGACCAGATAACAGAGTTCATCCAGCAATCGGAAAAGCTTAGAATGCAGTTACCAATTCTTGAATCCCAATCCGAAAAGCACAAATACAATCCACCCTTGGAAAATCTTAAAGATTTTGATCTCGTATACCGTGAAATTTTATGAATTATTACTGCCAACGAAAAAGAGCAATTTTTCAAAGATGTTACTTGCAGTCTATCAAAGTGTTGAATAATCTTCAACATATATGTATATCTAGCTATATTTTTTTATACACAACTAGATAATAAGATTTTTACCAATAAAACAGTTTCTTTCGAATTTCTGTGATGCCTCTGGAATCCTCTGTTGAGGTTTAAATTTGCTTACTTTATTCTGATGCGTGATCGCACGAAGTATCGTTTTTCTTGATATTCTATGATTTGTTTTCGAGATACTTGTTGCTTTTGTACAAGAACTTTTATCGACTTGATCCATCTACTATCCTCTTTCACCATCCGTTTGTGACTACCGCGAATTTTCGTTCTCTTTCTTGTTTTTATCACCCATTTCCCGGTGCGATAAGCTATTATGAGAAACACGAAAGAAAATGATTTCTACATTTTCTACGTGTTCAGTAAAAGCTAATGAATAAACCCGCGTCTTTGGGCCATGCCATATTGTTGGCAATTGAACATTCACATGTCTGTTTATCAGCGTTTAACATTAAATTATTAAATATACATATTGATACTTGATTGTTTCTAGAACATTCGATCAGAAAAATCACATATTATCGAGTTCAGCTTATTTCTAATTTCTCCAAATCGAGGTATTTCCGATGTCGTGAATTTGTTCAAGGGTGGGGATGGCATGCAACATAAAAGGGGTTCCATTGGAGATTAGAAAAGCTCTGAAAAGCTCGACAGCACCTTTACGCAGTGAGCTTACTCGACAGTCATCAGGTCTGATAGCGGACGCGGACACAGAATTCCGTGCTTTTCTCGCATGAACATCAACCGACTTATTTATCAATCTTCGTCCTGAAAGTTCCGTTTAAATCAAAAGGCTAGTGGCGATGGAAACCGACCTGTTACAGAATCTCCAAGACGTTGGGTATGTTCACGGGTTTTTATAGGTTATAATTGATACCGGCTGATGCGGAAAGCTTTGCCGATGACTAACTTCACATTTGCAATATTTTCGGCTGCTTTTCTGAATAAGTAAAGAAGGCTACTGAGTTTCCTCAGAAAATCAGCCTAATATGCTAGAACTTAGGGGATGTTCAATATTATGAAAAAATTATCGGATCATTATACAGTCGAAAAAGATACCCAAACTTGAAGCTTTAAATAAAAGTAAAAAAATTTGCAAAGTAGAATGCAAACTCGCGTAAAAGATGTACTTAAATCTTGTACTTCATTCTACAGGTATAGCGGGGCTCTATCTGATGCCGACGAGTTATCTAAAGCCTTGAAAGACGGTCCAAAGTCAGTGGAGTTCACTAAGTTAGTGGCATGGTTAGCGGAACAATTGTCTGCATTTGGAGAGCTGGATGATTCTGTGAACGCTATAACAACGCCGGAAGACTCGAGCCATTTTCTGCTAGAATTAAGTTCATTTCTTAAAGAATTAGGATGCGCAAATCAAAACCTCATTGGGGGTACCGTGAATCAAAGACTGAGTACAAAGTACGACAGACTCGTTTTACTAGATTATCTAGTAACCGAGCTGATGACCAGCAAGATATTAGGATCACGTAAATCTCAAATGGACCAACAGATGGAAGTGACAATTGTAAGTGTTGTAATTGTTATTAATGTCTAGATAAATCTACCGATAGTGAATTCTGCTTTGTATTAATTGCAAAACTATCACACTGCAATTCTTGATTTTTACTTTCAGAACGAAAGCGACACAGCCAGACATCTCAAAAACATCTTGTTGGCGTTGAAGTTTCAAAAACCTCCAGACAACATAAGCGCACAAATGCTGTTTACAAAACTAACTACCAAATTGAAGGAAGTTGTGGCTCAGGCTCCCCCTGATCTTCTCAATACGCCTCTATTTGTGGGTGAACTATCAAACGACCAATGGGAACGACTAAATGAACTCCAAGAAGAATTCAAGAACGAGTATAAAACCAGAAGGGAAATGTTACTCAAAAGATTGGATGTCACTGTGCAATCTTTTTTGGTAAAGCATTAAATAATGCTGTATAAAAATTCCGGTAAATTTCGTGAAATTAACTTATTTTGGAATAAACTAATGATGATCTCAATTTTACAGTGGTCGGAAAATATAAGGTCAAAGGAAGATCAGGTCAACGCATCCTACCAACATAAACGAAACATCATGTCTCCCGAACCAAGTGTTTGTATTGCTGATTTACTTGCCGCAAGACGAGATCTAGCCATAGTTGAAAAGACCAGCAATGCTACTGTGCGAAAAAATACCAGGAGCCAGGTCAACCAAGTCATTATTGGTGCAGTGCCGGATCGTGGAGGAAGACCTTGCGACCAGCAACCACCGCCACCCGAAATGCCGTCTTGGCAAAAAGATCGCGTCGCTGGGCCTAATTCGTCTAGGTAAAACACGATCTCACAGTATTTTTTTTCATTGATTGTGGTTCTGTGATTTCGTGGTACTTGTTTAAGCACATTAATTAAATATCGTTTAAAAATATTTTTCAGGGGAGGCAGAGGAGGCGGCGGTGGCGGAGGTGGTGGAGGCGGATATCGGGACCACAAAGATGCTTCGAAAAATTTTGGCCAAAACCAAGACAGGTTTCAATCACAGCAGCAATATCAGCAACAGCAACCACAGTATGAAAGCCGCGGTGATTACCGCGGTCATAATCAAGGAGGTGGAGAGTATCACAGAGGCGGTGGAAGAGGTAGAGTTCAAGGAGGATGGAGTGGAGATCGAGGTACAAGTGGCTATCAACGAGGGAGTTCTAATCGAGGAAGAGGTCGAGGTGGACAGCATTATTAAAGCAGTTGGAAGAAACAAAACTGCAATGCCTAAAATAGGTGTTATAACGTGCCACTTTAAAATACGAGTTCAGTTATGAGAGAATTAAACTTGAATCATTAAATTTATATTTCGCTATTTCATCAGATCTCTTTTGTTAATTTCATTTAGCTTGCAGTTATTTATGTTTAATAGGACGCCTCATGGTTATTGAGGTTGGTACTTTACAGGTGCAAAGCGTGTGTCAATTTATTTGTGCTGCATTTCATCCTGATTCATAATGAATTTTATTCATCACGGTTGCTTGAAATCACCTTTTGTAATATGCTTACGGTTTCAACCACATAGGGCAGATAGGGTTGTAGAATTACCACTGAGTGGATTTTGCGTTACTTCCTCCGACAGCTTTGTTAAAAAGTATCTCGTCGTCAAACACAGTTAAGAAATATCACTTAATCGGTACCTCGTCCTGAAATTTAAGACCGACTGGGCACTATTTTGAGTCAATTTGGCAGCTTGAGTTTCACTCCTAGTAAAAGTGAATTGAACCTCTATTTGCACTAAAGATCTGATCCAAGAGCGTTTAGGATAAGAATGTATTTATTAATATAATTGTTATTTATTTCAATTTGCTTATAAAGCAGCTCTGTAATGTATATCGCGATTAACGTAATATATGTATAACTGTGCATTCCTACAAGAGGTTTCGAATTCTTTTCTCCCGCTATATGGCAGTATGCAAATTTTTCATTTAGTATTAAAAATATTTCGCAAGTACATATATTTACATCCAATTCTGGTGAGTTTTTCTCACGTAAAAAACGTCGCTATACTTTTAGACCGCTTCTCTGACTCTCGCGGTTCGGGTTTGTTACGTTTTCTCTTCACAGATGGTTTACCATTCAACCTATCATTTTCTGGAGAAACTACCGTGGGACGAGCAACAGACTTATTCAATTCTTTGGACAAGTTACGCGCAACGTGAAAATCGGAGTGCTCCAGGTACTCGCGCAGCGGAATTAATTTATCGCATTCTGGACATTTTTCCACCAACTCTTCACTGCCAGAACTGTCAGGCAACTTTGTTTCGTTGTTGAAAAAGTTCTCTATTTTGTTGATCTTCGGTTGAACGGCAGATTTTGTACGAGAGCGCTTGTGATCTTTAACTTTCTGCTGTGCAGATTTCACTTTATTTACTTTACTTTCAGTGTCCCTTTTCATTCGGCTTTGTAATATTAGATTAGCTTCATTTCGTAGTCTTGAGGGTAAAACTGCCACGATGCTTTCGTCAAGATTATCCAAATCGGGGAATATATCCTGTAGTTTTATTGTATTGTCATCAATTTGTTCTGAAGTCTCTCTTTCAGCGGTTGAATTCACAGGTCGAAGAATGGTATTGCCAGACTCTGAATCATTTTTCTTCGAATCAGGTACAAGATGCTTAGGGTCCGCGGTTTCATCATTGTCAATACTTTTCAAGTCTTGATTTTGCATTGGCAACTTTACACTCGCTGGTTCATCATTATTCAAATTAAGTTGATTAGTGGGCACATTTTGATCAGCGTTTGTGTATGGTAATTTCTGAATTTCTACGACTGTCTCATTTTCGACACCAAGTTTCTCTTGACCCTCAGCAGCATCAGCTTGATTACCTGGCAGAGCTGCGTTGTGCGACCCGTTTTTACTTGCGCTAAGAATATTCATGAAAAACGATTTTTTAAAGTTGTCAGGCTTCAATTTCGTATTCTGGCTCTTCAGAAACGACATTGGTGATTTGATGGCTTGATTACTCTCCGGTTTCACAACACTAGTAGGTGCAGTATTTGTGTCCCCCTTTCTGACTGGAGACTGTGTTCTTACGTCCGTAGTAGCAAAAAATTTAGAAAAATGCGCATCTGCAACTACGTTTGAATCTCTTTCAGTCTCGAATTCCACAGTCTCAGCTTTCGAGGGAGAACTGTGTTCATCTAACATCGAAGTTGTGGGGCTCGCCGATACTTCGTCAGTCGAAATGGACATGTTAGTATTCGCCATAAAGAAGCTTCGAAAAGTGGATATCTCTTTATCAATATCAATAAATTTGCTTGCCGACATACCAATAAACACTATTGGATACTTTGCGAACTTGATTATAATATCTAAACAGCCCTTCGATATTGTCTCAGCTTTGTACGAAGTCAATCGACAGGAGCGAGATTGACTTATAGTTTTATTATCTTTGTAATAATGATAACTAACTGTGAGTAGTGTTGCTTTACGATTATTCTCTTCAACGTCTTGATCCAATCGTTCAGCCATTTCCAACGACAACTGCGTCACCCAATGATCCAGCTGCATCAGAAGACCATTAGATTTCATATTACATTGTTATTAATTACGTATTTTTAATAATAGTAAAAATTACGTATGGTAAGGGGCAATCTGGATTTTTCAACTTTTTTTTTCTTCCTTAAAGGGAAAGAAAACTCACCGTTTCTTTAGCCACAATTGCTCGTTTGCCTGGAAAATTTTTACAGCTGCCTATAGACTTTGATATAAGTCTGTTGGTGACTGGTTCGTTATCCATTCCACGAGCAATGTTGTATAGCCATAATCTGAAATGAATTATTCATTTACCAAAGACTATCAAATTGAATTTGCACATTATAAATCGTAAACAAGGATAACAAGCAGCCATACCCGGTTTTATCATCAAATCGTGTTTGCAGATCCTTTAATGAGTAGGACAGTAAATCTGCCATTACATTACAGCCAAGAGACTCAATGACAACATCACCAAATTTCCCACCAAGATTTCGCACTTTCTTTACAGGTAGCGTTTGAAAAAGGGGCGGAACACCGGCTAACGGTAAGATGGTTTGCCGATTAGGTTTATGCAAGCCACACGCAAGTTTGGCCAAAATCTGTAAGACACAAACAAGATATTGATTTTCTTGATTGAGTGATTTGACGCAACGAACGAATCCCAACACGTCACAAAACAGAGAAATTTAATAAATTCAAGTACTTTGTTATAAGATATGCCTGCAGAACACCTGTACCCCGTTGTCTCGTATATGTCAGCTCTTATTCGCTCAACTATAGTACCAGCTACAGCGAGCCTTTGAGACTGAATATCGCCCAACTCCCCGAATGCTGTATTCGCCCACTTTTCAATCCCTTCACGTCTGTGAGCTAAAACCATTGTACCATTGAATACTCACATAGATAACGAGAAGCTAGATTGGAAATGAAAATATTTACCTTCGTCATTATTTCCAACGGTTGAATATCCGATGACAAATGTGTTTGGAAGATGTTCCACCATTTTCCCCACCGACATCTGGCTTGAAAGCATTTCCTGATTAACAAGTTCTGTGATATCCAAGTAAGCTTCGTCAACGCTCGCACGTTCTACTACTTTGCTGTGCTTTTTCAATACTTCGACAACATCCCGCCCGGCGACTCTATACCTGGAATAGCAGGTGTTAAGAATGAAAAACGAGTTTCAGAAAGAAATTTGGAAAAGCGTGCGATTATTACTAGAGTCAAATGTTGATCGACATACCTGGATGTATCCGCCTTCCCTCTAACTCCAGGAACAGTAGCCAGGAGCAACTCAGGGCATTTTTTCTTAGCCTCATCAGGCCGCATGTGTCTGCTGACTCCATGTTCACGTGCCTCATAGTTGACGGCTATAATGCTGTTATTGAGAGAGAACAACGTCAGAACATGAGCAGTCTGTTAGATGGAGTTGAACAATACACTGGGCTTTGGAGAAACTTTGATGTATCTAAATCACAGATAGTTGTCTTCGCGAAATAAGAATAAACGTTTTCGAGTTTGACATACCCTCCAGAACCCCAAACGTTGTACTGCACAACAGCCAAGGGTTTCCCTCTTAGATCCGGTTGAAGTTTAACTTCGACTTGGCAGAAAAAGCAGTCCATATCGACCAGGACGACGATCCTCTCATCGGAATTCATCATCGCTCCTTGGAAGCCTTTGGTTTGGTCTGAGGACAGCGAATCCTCTTTGTTTGGTCCTCCTGTCAGGCCATATTTTTTCGGCGAATTATCAGTGACGCAATGTTTTCCCGCGCTCCCAAACCCGAGACATACGCATCGCATCTGGCATTTCAGGTTAGGTTAGTTAGGTTAGGTTACGCAGAGTCTTCGTTACTGACGCTTCGCGTGATTCACGCTGCTCCTGCTGCTGGTTCAAACGCGCGGTTTTCAGAGGTAAAAATCTGCACCGATTTAATGCAAGCACTTACGTGTCGTCGGATAACGTCTGAGCCGTGATAACTCGGCGTGTTTTCAAGATCTCTGGGTCTCGACGGTGGAATGTACAGTAGTAGCAGAGTAGAATTGGTATTCTCAAAAGTGCCGATCCAAACAGCCGCTGACAAACATGGCGATACATTTGAATTTGAAAAAGGAAATACTGACCAGCGAGAAGGAGTCGGTTTTGCACCTGATGCCTTGCGACATACACGGAGACGAACCGGCTCTTGTTTCGTCTTACTTCACTCCGTACATCCGCAGGAAAGATGACGAACGTGAGTTTTAGCACAAGGTTTTTACATCCCCAGCTGTCATAACGTATTTGCCAGTTATCGATACATTTTTTATTCTCATTTTGTTATTTATTCATTCTTTTTTACTCTTCATCTCAGATCTGACGACTTCCTTTCGCGGCTATCCTCTGCAAGGAAAAACCATAACTTTACCAAAAGGGTACACTGGATTGGTTCTCCACGAAAACAAAAATGCAGAGTCAGAATCACTTGATCGCAACCTCTTCGCTACAGGGAAATTTACTCAGTTTACCTACTGGAATTATGACAAACTACCTTCTAAGAACGACGCCGTTGTCGCTGCTCTAGAATGGATCGACATCGCCGAGGCAGTGAGCATTTTATCATTGAGTTATTAAGAAATTGGAATTTACAAAGAAACGGTGAATTTTATGGATATTAAATCTGTTTCAGCTTCATTCGAACGAGGACGACGTCAGCAATTGAGACTCACATGCTCAGGGATATTTAATAATTATAAGTAACAGTTTTCGTACCTGCACTTCAATCATCGTGTTATCATACAATGTTCAAATACTTCAAAGAAAAAATTTATTTTATCACATAGTTTCATGGATTTACTACATATCTAACAAATGTACTATAGCTACGAATTTTTGTGCTTGTGTCGGGCAGATGCAGATGTGATATTTCAATGATTATAGACCTTGTTGAAAGATTGCTCAATAACTATGCAATAGTAATTAGTATATTACTTTCGATTTTCTACTTATTGTAGATTGCAAAAATTTTAGAGCAGTGTACATTTGTTTAATACATTCGACCGAACCTGATTTTAATATTTCAACACTGTAAAAGCACTTGTTTTCAAATTATGTGATCGTTTTTCAATTACAAAGAAATTCTTGCTACTGTATTGGGTATTATTGAATAGGTGAAATATTACTTGTCTGCGATAAAATAATTATTTTCATATAATATGGATAATGTGTACTCTATTCATGTTCACTATTCAACATTATGCATTTATTATCTTGTTATGATCATAAATTTTGTATACTCATATTTACAGAATAAAATTTACATTCATTAATTCTAAATACATACACATACTATTCCTACCTTACTTATTTAGGTCGAGGTTACGTAGGTTTAATATTCATGGATCAGTCAAACATATTTTTGTTCAAAAACAAAAATGAATTCACATTCCAGATGCCTTGCCAGTTTATTGATGATGAGTACGCTCTTAGTTGCTCATCGCTGAAATGAATAATTTAACGCTACCTCACATCTTGAAAGCTAAGAATAGCAAATTTATTTCCAGATAATATTTGGTTTTAGCTTCAATTTTTCATTGCTATTTCGTAAAGTTTATTCATTTTTCTTCCCCTTTCTTACACAGAATAACTGTACTTTTATAGTATTAATACTACAGTTGCGTTTGAAACAGAATTTCCCTGCAAAATTAATTGTTACAGATACACTTACAGGCTTTTGGACAATCGAAACAATTGTAGGAACCACTAAAATATAAATTACTTAAACAAAGTTACAGTCTAAACTACGTTACACAATTCATCCTACTGTGTAATTCACTAATTCTATAGAGTAAGAATATTTTTTATTTATCCATTGAACAAAATAACCATGAGAGAAAACAGTCGTGTAGCTCTTCAAGTATCAAATACAATGATGATACGTTGAATTTTTCATTTTTTCAAGTATTTGAAGTTCCAAACTTGGATAAAAATATTCTCCCTGATATTCCGCTGGAATAGACACATTAAATTATTAGGCGCTAGATTATCGTTGAGGCTTCTGTACTCTATGAGGACAGTGTTTACATAGTTTATTTATGAATAGCTATTGGCCTTTGACGTATTTTCGTTACAGAATACTTACATAGTTTATAAAAATCACAGCCACCTATTTTTTTCCAACCGGTTTCCCACTGATACGTCACAACTGTGGTGGTTTAATATATTACGAACTATCTATAGGTCTCAAAATCAAGCGTTGACAAACAAAGTTCGCGTTAAAATAATAAATAACTATTAATTTGGACAGTGGTTGTTCGTATGCTCCTTTTTATTGTTTTTCTTTGGTAAAGCTATCAAAAACGGTTACTTCAAAAACTGAAATCTTTCCTATTAAAATATAAATTATCAATAAAAGCTTTTAATATAAACGTAACATGTTTGTTCTTGATGGTTATTATTTTTTAATAATACTGAAGCCCTTACTTTAGTAATTCGCTTTGCTACAGATTATGAAATTTTTTTTTTTCTTATTCATTCATAGTTACGATTATTTATCCGCAGTATATCAAAAGTTTAAACGGAAATATTTATGTATATCCCTTGTATTATAGGGGCAGACTTTTTCTTCGCAAACCTTTTTTCGTATAAATGTCATAAAAAATTTGTTACAAAAAATGTAATCTCACACTAGAGATCAGTTGTGTAACTTGTTCATAGGTACAAATTTGTAAATACAATTCAATTTAAAAGCATTCAATTTAAAATTTGTAGCCGTGGTCCACCTAAATTATAAGAAATATTTGAACACGATCAAAATAACATAAGCTTGTGTAGAAACTATTAGACGTTGTACAGTAGACTATATTACAAATTTGGCAAAGTGGCAAGATATTGTGTTAAAAATATTTGGAAAACAACCAAACTTTTTTCGACATACCTGAATAATTATTTAATAGTGCTTCTTGTGAACCCAGCTTTTTTCATTGCCTGATGTAAAAAATTACTGCATAAAGTTACCTAACTCACTAGATTGCTCCTGTCTAAATTTTGCCTGATCTTGTTGCTGCTTGATAAAGGCACTCAGCCGGTTCAGCAAAAATTGTTTATCATGTCCCTCGAGTACTAATTGATTTTTCAAGACAATTATCATGTGTTTGTTAGCTGCGGAAACTGCATAGTAATAATATAATAGCAATGCTAGAAAAATGAATGCCGGAATGCCGAAGCCGGCAGTGCTGAAGAAAAACAATATCGATTGTAACCAGTTGGGAAAGTCCATGAAAGTTGAAATAACCAGTGACCAGACTGTATCCCTGCCCCTGAAAGGCCCGCAAGACTTTGAAGGAAATAGTTCCGCTATAGCATAGCCCACTGGGATGATAGCCAATGTGTAAGCCAGTAGCAATACGAGCATGAATAGAGAATTGGAACGACTCGCTCTGTAAACCTGGCTTGACGGTGTGCTATTCACCAAACAGGCAAACTTTTTTACGTAAAACAGAAAAAAAGAACCAATGACTGCCATCAGGGGTAGAAGAGGGGCAAAGAAACAGCCCAGCCAGCAAATTGTTTGAGAATACACAACATCTAAGACGTGTTTGGGCAGATCGAACTCTTGTTCGCCTATAAATCGTAATATCTTGTTTTCCGTATGCCGCGCGATCATAGATCGTGGAAAGTTTACAAAGAATGTCACAATGAATTGGACTAAGAAGTCGGTTACAAAAAGCTTGAAGAACTGTTGACCGACATAGGTTTCCCAGCATACCGGCTGCAGATTGGAGCTATTGTAACATTCGTCCTCACCAACTTCTTGGACGATCAGCTTATAAAAGGTGGTAAGCAAGACGCACAGAGAAGCGAGTCGCAGGAAGACTGTCCTCAGCAAAGTTATTCTCACAACGAATAAAGGGCTATAATTTTCCAAAACTATCAAATACCTGAACAGCATTGGAATTGTCAGGTTTAAACCAACTATGCACATGTATGGTAAAAATTCGAAGAGTAGCTGTCTGATGTTACTGATTGATATTTGAAAGCCCTGGCTGCTGCTGGTTACCGGAGACGAAACGACATGTGTATAAGAAAATTCAATAATGTAATAAATGAATGTGGCGCTGCCTATAAGTACTGATATCACAAATATATTAACCAACAAACGAATCAGGAATAACTTGATCTTCTCCTCTCGCGTGCGATTTTGCCTTTCCTCCTCCATTCTTTCTGCCTCTATAAATGCCTTCATTTCGTTGTACAATGCCTTGTGCTTTATGACAGCAGATTTCTCATTGTGAATGCAGTAATCCCACCCACCGAATACCAAGTTACAATACTGATAAAACTGGCCCTCCCCCTCCACGACTCTTTCCTTGAAACCTCGGGCTGCTGATCTGACCACCGCTATCAGACTTAATAGGAAAATCGCTACGATAGTACAAATATATGCTAATGGCAAGTTGTATAAGAGCCCATCGCCATCCGTGCCGTATGTTTGATACGTGTAAAACCCGTAAAATAGCAGAGTGAATTCCATAATACCGGAACCTTGGACTAGGTCAGTGATATCGGTGGATGTGCTCGTGGTAGTGTTCTGATATGCTTGAGAGCAGCAGGCGACACTGCCATTAGTGGAATTGGTACCGTAGACGCAGGAGTCAGCCTCTGGTGCCACCATCAGTATTGTGGGCAGAAGGATGAAAGCCAGTATCAGCAGGAACAGCCGTACGTTTAAGAACATCAGCCATTTTAAGAACAAAAAATATGCTACAATGCCCGTGCCAAAGTTCCCTTCAATTTTTTTCAAACTGTGGTGCCAGAGTTCCATTTTTGAGTAAGTCTCTTTCAACCGAACACTAAACTGCTGCCACGCCTTTCTACGCTGCCATTTCAGCTGATCAAATCCTTGCAGTCGTAGTTTTGTGGCACTCTAGGAAAGAAGAGAATGTGATATTAGTTACTACACAGTTTACATCTAATTCAATTTAAAAGAAAGAACAAGGAAAGATCGTAGAAATTTTTACCTGCAGCTGATTTTTCAGCTGTAATTTTTGAGCCATGCAAATCGGCATCGCCTTTATTTGCATTATTTCTTCCCAAATTCTTTCCTCATTGGACAAGTTTTCCGAGAGGTCAGGCAGCGTCGCTACTGCAACGTCGTGCACGTTGGTGGACATACGTCGCACTGTGCTTGCCCCACGGGATCGAGTGCTTGTTCTTCGTCTAAGCGTAGTTCGAGGCTCATTTCGAACACGCTTTGTGGTTGCTGAAACAAAGGAAATGGTAGAATTTAGAAAATGAGTAGCAATGACAAATTATAGGATGGAAAAGATTACAACAATGAAAAACTGTCTTACCAACACGGGTTTTTTTGCTTGGTAGTAGCGTGGCTATGTGTGACGGATCCCTTTGCAGCGCCTGAAGGTCAGCCTCGATGGCCGCAGGATAGCTTTCTTGATAGAATTCTGCCCCAGCTTCTTCCCACCCTTGACCGCCTCCTCCGCCTCTTTTTTTTCGCTCACCACCAGACATTTTGGTTTTGCGATTATTTGTCAGACAGATTTATTAGACACAGTATTGCTGTGTTGCCAAGAGCTAGACAGCTGTTGTGATCGGTGTGGAATATTTGTACTCAGTGGCAAGATATGGTACAAGGAAAGAACTCGAGTCAATGCTATGAATGACACAGGAAATTGAAAAGCTTATTAGCAACCGCAATACATCCGAACACGATAAATAAATAGATATAATCAGACGTTGATCGGAAACGGTACCTCCACGTTTGGCAAATTCGTTTAATCCATGATAAGCGGTATCAGTTTAATCAGTGTACCGATGAGTAATAACTAACGCGGAAACAACACATATCACTTATCAATTCACAATCTGGCTAAGTCCGAGATTGTCTGAGACACCGACAAGTTATACACAATTCATACGTGATCGCCGCGCATTTTCGACTTCACTTAGAAATTACTGTTCCAGGGAGTCGGATTTCCCGATCTCCATTTAAGGTATTTTCATAATTCTAAAACCCATTTTTGATCGAGAGCACTGACCGTACTTCTCTCGTGAAACGGAGAAAGAGATCGGACCGTGTGATAAAAGTCTTGTCTAGATCGAGCGAGGCTGAACCGTAAACACACTTGGGCATCGTCGTTTTAATTGTAAACGTCAAACTTATTTTTCAGCGTGAGCTGCTTGATGGCTGAAAGGAAGAACACGAATCGAATGCCAGCTACGCGCAGAGCCAGAATCGCAAGGTGGCGTCATCTCTGAAATATCAATAAAATAAGATTCTTTGGCGGTTGGCGCCACCTTGCGGGAGAGTTGAAAAACACATTTAGGTCGCATGTCGGTACCACTGATCTCTACTATACACGTGATCGGTACACTCTGTCTCTCTCCTTCTCTCACTCTCTACGCCCTGATTGGCTGAGCAAGCTTTCCCAGCCAATCACGGTCCAGAATGAGAGAGATAACATGAACTCAATTTACATGAATGTGTGAACCACGATGATACTCGACCGTTCCGCCATTGACCATAATATCTTTCCACACGGCACTCAAACATCACTTAGCATTCATGATTCAGCATTAGAACGCAGAATATCAGAAATCATTTCGAGTGGCCAGTTGTGATCAGTCGCATTTGATCAACAGCGAGTAACACCACGATCCATTTCTTCGCAACCGGTGTCTCATACTAATCCAAAATGACCGTGAAGGGGGTTTGCGTTCTGAACGGAGAAGTCAAGGGCACCTTATTCTTCGAACAGGCTGTAAGCTTCGGAAAAGATTTGTTTGTTCTTCTTTTTTTTTTTAATGCCTCTTTGATACCCGCTCCTACCTCAATTCGTCGTAATTACAATTTCAGGGAGATTCTAGCCCCGTCAAAGTCACCGGAGAAGTGACCGGTTTGAAACCTGGACTTCACGGCTTCCACATTCACGAGTTCGGCGACAACACCAATGGTTTGTATACAGAAAAATTGAAAAACAAAAATATATGAGGTAAGCACTTACCTTGGTACCAGCGAGAAATTACGTCGCTCATGTAACATCGTTATTTCAGACACTTCAAGTCTGACTTTCAACAAAAAATAGAATTTGACTTGGTGATCATAAGTCAAGGTTCATGGTCAACAAGCAAAAAAAAATAAAAACTTATCTCCTTGTTATATAATCCAATACCGTTCATTAATAAGATTGTAATAGTTATCCTTGTGCTGAGTCACTCTCAATGTTATGTAATTGAACCAATTAATTTTATTACTAGTACCGTTATTTTTATAAGAGATTAATGACTTGATAAAAACTGACCTCATAATTGAGAAAATTCGATGCCTGAGGGATTGGTTCCTCGTGACGTTTTACTACATATGTAGACTCTGTTTTCCATACTTTGCCCTGCTTTGAATGGCTGATGAGTTTTGACGCGTTGGAGCAACTTATCTGTTTCGCAAGTCACTACTTCTTACATTATTCAAGCTTATCTACGTGTGGAATAATACAAATACTTTTTTAAGGGTGCACCAGTGCTGGACCACACTTCAATCCATTGGGTAAGGAACACGGAGCTCCAACTGCCGAAATCCGTCATGTTGGTGACTTAGGAAACATCGAGGCTGGAAAGGATGGAGTTGCCAAGGTCAACATAACAGACAAGCTGATTCAGCTGCAGGGACCGCACAACATACTTGGCAGAACAGTTGTGGTACGCGATCCACTGAAATGATACTTTTTTTTTGGTCATAAAAAACAGATATACCGTCAGCCAGGGTGGCGACGGACCAAGAAAAATTAGGGAATTATAATGGACTATAGAAGACAACTTACTTTGGTTATAAATTATTTTTAAACTTTAGCGATGCTTTGGCTAAGCTAACTTCTGGAAATGGTATTGTTCAATTTCTAATTATTTGTTTGTTTTCGAATCCAAATTTATACATTGACAGTGCTCAATTTCTGGATCTTTTGTTCATGAAAGCTGCCCAACATTATAGGGATTTCTGAATTTTTTGATGGGAAAATTTAGAGATTTTCATTAGACCACAATTGTTGTCACCTTATCAGTACGTATTATGCTTCTGTTAAAATGTGCTAAATCTTATGGTGAATATCGCAGGTCCACGCAGATCCCGATGACTTGGGCCTGGGTGGGCACGAGCTGTCCAAAACAACTGGAAATGCGGGAGGTCGTTTGGCTTGCGGTGTTATTGGTATCACAAAGGCCTGACTGCGCAATAAAATGTGAAAAGTTGTCACAAATATATCAACACTGACAGTTTATTCTTACTTTTACGTTTATTATTATGATTATTATTAATACTGGTCTCTTGAACTTTCCAAAAGTTACTCGTCATTCCCTGTATGTACTATTAGCATAGTCACATTGTTCTGAAAAAGAAACCACCAACTATCTCGCTGAGCCTTGTGCCAGCGATATATATGTGTAATAAAATTTTCAAAAATAATTTAATCGCATTCTTCAGTTTTCTTCAAAATGGACATCACACCTAGTGAGTGAAATAATAATTATCACCAACGTTAAACTTTTATTTCGTATATTCGTTTTACAATTATTAATGATTAATCTTTCACAATACTGCTGTAGACTCACTCGAAATAATAAAGAAATTTAAATTGGTTCTTTGTAGAAATAACTACTATTTTTTCGATCGAGTGATTTCTCGATATATATAAATAGGTAATAACATGCGATGGCCTGTACAATTCCATAAATATCCAACAATTCTTATCATTCCATTATAAAAACAAAAATATATATACCTATATAGCGCAGATTAAATACAGTACCAGTTCTACTCTTTACCGAGAATAGAAGTTGATAATTGCAAACACAAATCATCAGTCTTTGAAGCTTAATCCAGGGACAATAGTAAGAACCATGCATTTCTATCATTCGTCACTGTTGATTTTATATACAATTTATTTTGGTAAATAAAACCTGCAGAATACGACGATTCATCACTACTGAGAAAGTAATCTGAAGACAAATATTAATGCGCAGAAAATAATTTTCAAATCAGTAATCACTAAATCTTCCACGAGGTTGAGGAACTCTTTGCCCATATGCGTATCGGTTTTGAGCTTGGGAAGGATATTTAATTGCTTTGTGGCCTGACCAGCCATTATTTGCATTGAATGATGCCGATATCGCATTAGGAGGGATTGGAGGTCCTGTCGAACCTCGCCACAACATGACGAGTAACAAATAAAATCCACCAACACATTTGGTGAAGAATTCAATAATTCCCATAGTTATGGGTGTTGTCGACCGAATTACGTTTGACAATTCTCGAATTAATTTCAAACTGTAGTCACACAGGAACTTGAAAGCTTCTATCAGGAAAGTCACCACGACCAGGATCAATACTGAACAAAATTTGACGGTCTCCCGAATGTTCTCATACGTCAATACCTATAAACACAATAAAATATCATATCAATTTAGTGGTATAAAACGAAAAATTGAAGGCTCACTTGAAAAGGCCAGTTAAAAGGATAAGAATAGTTTAGCGTACTAGTAGTAACTTGAAGAATATAACAAAATTGTTTTTACATTCTTAACATTCAGTATGCACCAGGCAGATGCGTCAACCAATAGATGTAATACGAAATTTCGCACTTGAGACCATTCGAGCTCCTGGAAAAACTTGTGTAGATCAAAATTCTCTAAAAGCTCAGACGAAACTGGCTCCCCTTTAGAGGTCTGGCTGTTTTCAGCATGAAATGATCGCAGGTGTTTTAATCTCAGACATATTTCCCTTTGGTACAAGTCAACCGACTGTATTTGAAACCAGTGTTTACCCAGAGGTATTTGGAAGAGGTTCACCCAGAGGCAGTAACCTTTTGGCGTTCCATCATGTTCGTTATCTGTTACGCCGAAAAAATGGGAATTATATATCATTAGAAATACAAAATTTGGATACTGATTTGACCTTCGTTCTTACGTCAAAACTTTTAAGAGTATAAATAGTCAACAAGAGTCCAAAAAAGATCATCTCTCGTGGTACACCATAGACCTGGTCACTTACCAGTTACACCAAACCATAAACTTCGTCCGTAAGTCTCACGAGTCATTCTTGTAGCTTGTATTAAAGCAGTTGAAAAATCTGCTTCATCAGTGTTCACAACGACCAAATCTCTGTGGAAAAATAAGAAGAATGTGGAGATGCTGAAGCTGGAGCGATTTGGAACATAAATTTCGCGAAATTCTACCTGTATGTGGAAAGGAAATCTACGTAGTGTCGCTCTACGTATTCTCCGACGAATACTTTTCCAACGAGTATTTGTTTCAGGGAGGTTAAAGCCGTTTGCTGGCCGTTTGTAGAGTCGGACAAATCGGTCCATTCCGAAGCGTCGGTGTCGTTCGGATCTTTCATTATGATCGAAATGCGAGCTCTAATCTTTTTTTAAAGATGATCAGTGAATTGTGAGGATCTTCCAGTTGAGAACTAATATCGTTTTGACAGTTGACTGAATCATTATATTACTCCAACTCAGCGAATTTCACTCATGGTAGAAAATAATTCAGCATATTACTTCTGGCGAGTAATTTTTTGCGACTACTTTTACAATCGACAAACTTTTTTTATACGTATGCGTACGTAATATCATTAATTATTTACGGTCTTTGGCGGCTGGACACGCGACTGAAATAAGTCGTTGTCGAACAAGTAACAAGTGCTCTCTGTTCCAGCTGATTGCAAATTCATTTTCGAAAGTTCCATGCAGAGAGCAGCACTTGAAACCTGTTTTTATTCAATCAATCTAACAATAAAGGTATATTTAAAAAAACAATGAGGAACAAACTGATTATTTTCTCACCTTCAATGAAAAATTGGCTGGTTTTTATTCTCCGATGATAAAAATCAACTTTATAATTTTGCTACATGAAAAAAATTTGAATTTTTATTATTCCCGGGTGAACAAAACACGATCAGTGGTTGACAGGAACGGAACCAACCAGTCCATTCCGTTCCGCTGTTTAACCGGTTCAAACTCCGCATTCGGTTCGAAATGTTCGGCGTGAATTTTGCTCGATTAAATTTACATTTCATAGATGCAAAACATACATAAATTGCATTCAATCATAATTAACATGTGAAGTAACGTAAATTTCTATAATATTCAAAGAGTGGCTTTCAATCTTGTGTAAATAGTGAAAACTGCTTATAATTCGACTATGATCGAATCGAAGATCATGCATTGACGGCACTGTTGAGTGGCGCGAGATTTGAATTAACCGCCATATTAACAATTATTTGATCCTGTTGTTCATCTATACTCGTCTGCACAAACATGGGTATAACATGCGACCACATGGCGATGGCGGCATAACTGAATTGAACCGAATAATAAAAGGTCCATTATTTACCGGTAAACGTGAGTATTGTGCGAATTACGTCGAGACACAGTTACGTATCCTTAACACATGATGTCAATATTTATTACGCTGTCTTCGCCGTATCAAGAATTCACTCAATCGCAGTAACAGTACAAGATTTACCTAAACGTTTGTAGAACGATGGAAAAATAACCTCCCATTTTCGTATACTTTGTGTATACAATGCTGAAGTTTTGTCCGTTGTGCGATAAAAATGGATACAAGAAAAAACTTATGCTCTTCCAAATCAATCTCGAGGAGGCCGTGTGGCTTTGCGAGTCTCCGAAGGTAAGAATTACACTCTTTATTTATATTTTATTAAGCATTGGATAATTCGTTAAGTTGTAGAAATGACAACTTTCACAGTTACCGTTTACCCAATTGCTCTTGTGCTGAACCGTGCAAATAGGAATTTAAATTTCAGTCGTTATTCCGTTCGCGATATCATGTAAATTTTGAATTACGCTTATAGTACCTTCTAGCGTTATGCCAATTATCATGTGAAGTCGTGGTGATTCTACTCTTAAATTTTCTAGTGCCCTTGGCCGTTTGGATATCAGGAATTCAGATTTGTGGCAAGAAAAATCGGGGAGACTTGGTCTGCGACATGGGAACAGCCCAAGCCGGGAATAGTGGTAAAATCATCTGAACCCGTTCATATTTCCCTCAATGAACTTGGTTTGGATACTCCGCCAGTGACACCGGGCAGCGGTTACGAAGTGGCACAGAAAGAGTTGTCTATCGGTGATGGTACATGCACAGCGACTAGTCTTAATTTAAATACGAACAATGTGGTTAAAGCCAAAAGCCATGCTCGAACAAAGAGTGATGACAGTAAACTGCAAGGTTCCGTTACCAGTGAATGCGGAAGTATTGATGGCGAAAGTATAGAAATTGGATTAAGCAGGGAAGAGGAAACGTTACCGCATACCAGCAAAAGTAGTGGTTACAGTTTCAATAGCGAGGAAACGTTGAATAGTGACAATCAAAGACTTGGAGTTAGCGTTAATTTGTCAAAAATAAGTAGTGATTTTAGTTTAGAAAATGATGTGAATTTAGAGAGCTTGAGTAAGTCTCGTTTGGATTCTCAAGAATTTATCGATGCCTGTGATGCTGCGGAAGCAGCGACGGAATCGGTATTTAATATTAGTAAACCGTTAGTCAGCAAACCCGCGGCCAGAGCAATAGACAATCACAAGATCTTGAACAATTTGGATTATGTGAAATCTGATTCGACTGTAAAATGTAAAGAATGGTTGAACGGCAATACTAAGACTACGGTAAAGAAGGAATCTTTTCTTCCTGGCGTTGACACTAAGAAGGAAGAGATCGTCTATAGGGTTCAAGCGGTGGCGCAGCAATCATGCAGTAGGGTGGTAATAAGTAGCAAAGAAAATGCAAGTGACGCAAAGCAATTTCCTAAAGTGCAAATGATCCAAAAGTCAAGTGTGAAACCAGTTGAAACTGTCACTTCTCCAGATCGAAGAAATAGTAATAGATCTCTTCCTGTAGTGGTGACCAATTTGCCAGAGAAGAATGATGCAGTTCCACTGGCAGTACCAAATAAAAGACAAAAAACAATTGGAGACATAACGAAGAATGTAAACGTTGTGGAAAAAAAGAAGATTCCCAGTACAAACATCATCGATCGTATTACCGTCAGCGATAAACTTGTCCCACAAAATGCTACAGTTCAGGATAATTGTTCCAGTATTATTAAAGTGGAGCAGAAGACTGTAGTCATAGATGGCTTACCGCCGATAAATGTATCGTATGAGATCCCAAGTTTCGGCGAAATGTACCGTGCTCTTCACAGTTCAAAGTATAGCGATGTAACGAAAAATGTGAAAGTGGAAATTGACCCAGGTCAAGAACCAGTGGCTGACAATTCTATTTTCTCCATTCATACCAAAGCTGAGTTTGTCACTGATTGTGAGATTAAAAATAGTCCATCTACAACCAGTATTATAACTAAGGTTGACACTACATCGATAAAAAAACCATTGAAACGAATGATTAACAAGACTAATAAATATCAAGGCTTCAACTTTGATTCATTAAAGAAAAAATCCAAAAGTAATTCTCTGGGCCAAAGCGACGAGAATAATAAAACTAGTGTTCACAATGTACCATCGCCTGATAACGCTTCTACGTGTTCCGATTTCACATATACATCAGAAACGTCATGCGTTACCACAGTTATTAATGATTCAAAGTTAGGATCTGTTGGTTCTATTAACAACAGTAACCTGAAGTCTAGTTCTGGCATGGAGAATTTCAGTATGGCAGTATCAAGCTCAGATTCAAAAGGCAATAATATGTTTACTCCAGAGAACGATGCAGTGCTGGATTCAAGTTTAAGTCTAGACATGGTTTTAGATGACTTGCTGCTCAACGATAGTGAAAACTTGCCGCAAACTTTTGGAGACGATTGGTTAACGTCTTTGTTCAATTAATTCTAAAACTGAGCGGTTCGATATCAAACAGTTGCAATTGCTGCCTGGGATTAGTATGTAAAAATGGCAAATTGTTTTTTTTAATTGTTAGCGAAATGAACCTTGTGGACTGTTACTGCAGGAGAAAATGTACAAATAACATAATTTTAATTAAGAATAGCTTACAGCACACTAGCGAACTCAGTCCTGATTTACCATTAAACAATACCGGATATTATTCAATTCAAACAATGTTGTTTAAAAATAATATTTGTATAGTTTAGGTCATGTACAACAAATGGTACATCAAACGACAATTACTACCAAATGTTTGACAATTCATACTTGATGAAATTTATTCATTGAATTACTGGCAAATTTAATTAGAGTCAAACCTGCATGAATGAATAGCCATTGTATGAACGTTATTATTTGTCAACGTTTTAATTCACACGTTCGATATTTAATTTCACTACATACATACATATTTTTATATTCTTAATATTGCTTTGTACAGTTGATCGTTTATATTAGAATAAACTATCCATTCACGTCAATTCTCTACTTAAATTAATTATTTGCTAAATATTAGCAACAAGTTCTTAAGCTAGCAGTTAAATTTTTTTCAGAATCGAAATATTGAAATTATATTCTTCTGGTAATCATGAACAATCGTTCCTCAGAGTAGCCTGGGCATCCAATTCAATTGTTTCTTCTCGTTCTACGATTAGCCTAACATCGTTATTAACTTGACTGGCGCTAGCCTCGGTAAATAATAAATTATCGCCATCAAACGATCTTGCATTGACAACAATACAACAATCTCTTTTTTCTACAAACTCGGAATGTTTTCTTTCAAAGTGTTTCGTGAGATTTCCTTTTTGCGTAAACCTAAGATCACATTTTGAACAGGCAAAAGGTCTTTGTCCCGTATGCACCATCACATGTTGTTTCAAATTATATATCGAGTAAAATTCCTTTGAACAGAACATGCACTTGTGCTGTCTTTCAAAAGTATGGAATCGTCTTATGTGGTCATTTAACTCTGATAATTTTCTAAAACTGTCCTCGCAGTGATCGCATTTCCGCGGTTTGCCTCCTCCGTGTCCTGCTCTGTGCAATTCCATTTCTGTTAATTCAGAAAAGCTTCGCCCGCATATGTCGCAAGTGTGAGGTCTCTCACCTTCCTTGTGTATTTTGACGTGCTTAGTTTTATTTGCCTTCTGGGAAAAATTCTTGCCACAAATTTCGCAAGAGTATGGTTTCTCGCCTGAGTGAATTCTCGAATGTTGTTGCAAAGCCCCAAGTTGAGCAAACGATTTCAAACATATTTTACAGTCGAATGGTTTCTCGCCTGTGTGTGTGCGCATATGTTTTTCAATGTCGCTCGGTCTCAGAAAAGGCTTACTGCAAATATGACATCGATAACGTGGATTGCTGTGGAATTTTTTGTGAAAGTTCAATTGTCCCAACTGAGCGAAACGTCGGTCACAAATTTCACATGCATACGGTCGTTCTCCAGAATGTACCGAAGAATGTCTTTTCAATAACGAACTGCTGGCAAATATTCTATCACATTCTGGGCAAGGGTGATCGACTTTTCTCGGACAGCGTCCTCTCCTCTTTTGTTCTCTACCCAAACTTATTAATTGTGTCTTACTTGTCCATTCACTCAACTTCTCTTTCACTCTCACAGCGCAGACCTCGCTTGATGCTAAAGCGATGCTTTTATCCCTCCCACAGAAAGATATCTGTTCATTCTTTGCTTCAACTAATCCATTGATTTTCTTCAACTCTGTAAACTGAGGGTCTTTGATTACAGAGTCGTTATTTAAGCCTTCCAATGTCGGCGTGCCTTCATTTTCCAGCTCAAAATTTTCATCCAAGTATGCAAAAGCATTCAAGTAATTGGTACTGCCCTCAGCATCGTTGGATTCTGCAGACGTCTGTTCGCTTTCTTGACAATCATTAGGCGTGCAACACCCCGCATAATGTTCCGTGACTGAATCTAAGTCATTGAAGCTATTCTCGCACCGCAAACATTTATATTTAATTAGTTGTTCGATGTATTTTCCACAGCGTATTTGCTGATGGATTTCTTCAACTTGGTAACAATCCGCATCGACATTGTAATTAGACGACGAAATTTCGTCTAAAGTTGAACCTGATTCTTCGAAAGTTTGTAAATCTTCATCGGTTTCCCTTTCCTCAAATTTCTCTACAGGCGTTGCATCTTTCGTAGCATCATCTATCGGCAATGATTTATCCTTAAAGCGAATTCCCTGTGTCAAATCCTCTACATCATCGTTACAAGTGTTTTCAACAATTTCAGATTCGGTTTCACCTTCCACAATTATTTCATCAACAGAACGTTGATCTGCATCGAGGCACATGATATGATGTTCGGGTATATTTCGCTCCAGGTCAAAGTCACTGCAATTTTTATGTTTTGCAATATTTTCTAAGTCTGAAAGTTTATCTAAGCTCTGATCACCGAAGAAACATTTCTCCTTCGGTTTCGGTTGCGATTCTAAATCATTCCGCAATACAACTTGTAGTCCACCTGTTAGATCTCCATCGCATAGGTTCCTTTCGTTATCTTTGGATAAAGATTTTCCCACAGACTCTGAAAGATCGGAATCATCTTTCAGTTTCGGCTCTGATTCTTTGACGATATCCTTGGCTTCTCCATAGTTATGAATCAGCATGAAATAGGCTTGGGAACAAGTTTCACGAAAGGCATAGAAGTTGTTTACCGCTTCTTCGCAAGTCGTGCATATTCGCTTTGGAAAAGCATCGTCCTCTTGAATCTAAGAAAAATAAGAAAGGAAAGAAATAGTTTGCCAAATTTTTATGTACTCAATTTATTTGTGTTTCATCGCTGGTAAAGGAGATATTTTTAGCTTATTTGACAATCGCTACGTACTGTAAGTGATACGCAGACCATGATCTTCATGACGAGTGATACGCCATTCAGATACTTTTGGGGAAATATTGGTATAAATTCATTTTCGTCAACCTTTGCCAGGCATAAGCGACACGTGTTTTCTATACTATTATTTCCCCGCATCGTTGGTTATTCGAAGTGTCTTCATTATCGTATGTTGTTACATAACCTCAAATAACATCACTGACAGTCGTTATTGTCGTTAATACCTTACAAGCCCGTCTCAAACGTGCCACTTTGACGTGTCTTTGTTTATCCCCACTCTCAGTCTACAGTACCTACAAATCCGTGTCGTAAATCCATTGAATGAAAAATACGTTAGATTGAAATCAAGCTCAGCAATGCGTTACAGATAATATGGAATGCAAGTTATAGTTGAATTGCATCTGGATTATTGCTTTACAGATTATAGCGCATCTCGTATAGTATATCATTTGGTAAATCATCGAATGTTTGACTCATTTCTTGAGTCCTCTGTACTAATTAGAAAGAGACAAAACCAGCATTTGAGCCCATTGGGATTATCAAGTCGCAGTGTGCCATCTGGTGGAGAAAAATCAAACTAATTCAACTAGGCTAACGGCTGTTCGTTGAGCGTGTTTTTTCATTTATGAATGATGGAACAGGTATATTACTGATAATGTTTAATCAATTTATGCGGCATAAGTAATTTGATAGTCCAAGAATTACGATTTGTCTTTATTAAAATTTAAAAAAACTTAGGTTATGTGCTGATAAAATGGCGCCGACAACCGGGCTCTGACGTCATGAGGACATTTTCCAACACTCGCTATCTCATTCGGCACGCTCCGCTCGTGGTAAAGCATACGCGGTGCGCCTTCGAGATTGAATAATTTCAGTGCAGACAGATCAACGGCTGCTGCGCGCGCATTTGAAAAATTATATTTCAGAGCAGGCAACATGTGTTTCACACCTGTGCGCGTGGCAGATCATATAACATTGCGTCATCACAGCGAAAAAATACCTGTCTAATCGAGCGTGTTTAATCACTTCGATCATGTTAGCATTTAGTTGTATATACGATTATGCGATTTTGCAGGGTATAATTAATTAATTGCTTAATTAGCCGTAATATTTCTACCAGCTGTTGGCTCGCAGTAATTGAAAAATATTATAACATCTGGGCACACATAATAAGGAATGGAAATTACGTCAATTAAAACAATGACTGTTTTCATCTATAGTTAATAATTATTATGAGCGATTGGCCAAAATATTTTTACCGAATATTCTATGGAACAATAGATAATTGCGGAGGTTCCTTCCTCGGTGGAAAAATATTTTTGCGCCATTCTCGATCAAAATTTTTTAACGATTATAAGAACTTCGTGAAGCTCTGAACAAGTCGTATTAACTCGCACTTTCATGTAGTTCGAACGATTTCAGAGATTAATTGACCTAAGCTGAGATTTATTTAAAATAGTTTTTATGTCGGTGGAAAATTTTTATTAAAACTTCAATAAAGTTGAAGCTTTTTATGTTTCTACAAAATATACGAAATTTTTCTGTTATGGGACGCGTTAATTAGTGATTTTTCAAGAAATTTTCTTAAAACCTTTATTTCAATCTTTCCATAAACTTCAATTTCAATTTCTGGATTCGAGTGCCGAAGACATTAAAAAAATTCCAGTAAAATTCTCTACGTATAATCTCTGTAGTGGTTTTGATTTTTTTCTCATATATTCGACAATTGCAACGATGGTCCGTTTAGATGAAGCTAAAAATGATATGAATGAACAAAGTAAAACGAATTTTGGGAATCAACATGAGCTCGTATGTACCGTGCATGAGCAATAATTGTAATTAAATATGTTAGTACGCAATTCGAATCACGTGTTTTCGAGCTAGAATCGCGCACTTGTGTCAAGCTATCGAATAAATTCGGGGTCGATCGATTGGTATAAATACGAAACCACCGGTTCACGTTCCTCACTGAAATATCTTTACCGAGGTACATCCAGATACTTATCATGAAGCAAGTCGCAGCTCTGTTTTTCACCGTTTTGGTGTGCTTCCAACTCTACGTTACGATCGAAGCTGCCTGTGAGTATGAGAAATCTACTTAATTGTGGCTTATAATATTAAATTGGTGATTAAATTGGCTCGTTTTTTTAAGTATTCTCAAGAAATCCAAACGCAGATCGAGCTCTATGTTATTATAAGATACTTTAATCTTAGCAACTGCCGATATCTTTCGATAACTGTTTTCGTACTTTCGTTTTTTTCAGCCATACTGACTGCTTTGGAAACTGCCGCTTCAGACGCAGCATCAACTTTGACTGGCACTTCTTCATCCAACTCTTCAGACACGATCAGTAAGTAGACAAAATCGTCAATTAGCTGATTGTGTGTAAATATACGTTCACATATAGTTCACATGCAGCAGCATATGTATAACACAAACGCTTGTAATTAAGTAGAAGTATTGTCAATCAATTTAAGTGTCGCAGCGTTTTTCAAAAACGTACCGGCACCCTGTTTGCCAAGTTTCGAATCAATTACGACAGGCGGAAGCCGCAGAAAGTGTGATAAAACTAAAACACCGGCTCCCGCAAGCAGCATACGTTCATTCGTAATCATTTTCCATGTTTGCCTGTTTCAGCATTAGCCGAGAACACGATGTCGTCAGCGGTAAGCGACATGGAGTCACTTGTATCCGCCGCAAAAACACAGATGGAAACAATGGCTCTTTGGTTCACCACTCTTTTTATACCAACGGTTTAAATAAAATTAATTATATCCACGCTGAAAGATATATCTGCAGTCTGTAAAATTACAATATGATTTTAAATAAAGCAAGCATCCGTTGAATCTAACAAAGCTCAACAATTGTACATACCTATACCGCTTACCACACCTATCCCATATACTTTATTAATAGGTATAAATAATTTTTCAGCCAAACAATTTCGTAAACAATTATTTCAGAAAATGGTAGAACGAAACGATAAAACTATGAACTATTTAGTGATGTACGATTTCGCTGAATTAGCTAAATGAAATTACTGTAGTTACAGCGAAATATTTAGGATTGAAGTTTTAGTATATTGAGGGGAACTTGAGAGACGGCTTGCTATCGATATACTTCTTACATCTGTAGATAGCTTCAAACCCTCAGGAGTTGTGGTATTTTTAAGTCCGAAAAGTATTCACACTAAACTATATACTTACGGTCCATTGGAGGGCCGTCTGAACTGAAAAATGTGATCGTCGTTGCTGATTCATTTGCGAATTATAATTGATAAAACAAGATATTATAAAAATTTCATCATTTCAAAGCTCGAAGGCTTTTTTCAAGGCCCGGATAATTTCGAATTGAAATAAACGTAATTCGATCTTGACCGTTTACCATCATAGATTATTATACTTCAATAATGGCACTCAATTATTAGGCCGAGGATTCCCGCGGAGTTCAAAATCTCTTCGAAATCAAGAGGACCATTATAGACTCGTTTGCTCTCAAGCAGTTTATGTCCGAGAAGATTTCCGTTACCTTATTCATCAGCGTCTGCTAATTTTGTAACGATTATTAAAAACTAATTATGATGTGAACTAAAACAAGAGACAATATTTTATCCGTTTCTATACCGTGAGTAAAATTTTCACCAATCGTTTACAATTGTTAGTGTTATAGTTGAAGGAAATTATTCGCTTTATAATGCGCCGGTGAATATTCCTCGCCATTCTTTTACCGTTTCGTCGATTTTTCGAAATAAGAGCTATCAAAAATAACTACTAACTACAGAGCACACGAATAAGTTTCGTCAAAGTCCGCCCTAGACAACGAAAAAAATAATAAAATATAATAAATGAATCGAAATAAGAAATAAGCATTATTCTCCAATCAGTAGCAATTAATTGTTAAAACTAGATATTGATTGAATATTTCTTATTCTTATATACCTATTTTCTATTATTTTCTGACGAGTGTAACGATCGAATTTATAAAGTTGGTATTTTTGTAACTATTATCCTTATTGGCTATTACATAGGTATATAGATAATTAATAAAAAAAAATTCATTCACCAAATCGCGTCGTAAGCAGTTGTTATTTAACGTCGAGTCGATGATTTTCAGGTATGGAAGAAAAACAATTTAAAATATAACAACGTAGCACCTGTTTTTAGTTAAAAATATTGTAAAGATAAAAGCTGCATAAATCTTAATCACAAGCGCTTAGGGTACGCAATAAGCGTATAGATATCCGAAAACACGTGTTTAGCTGGCGTCGCACTTGTGTCAATTGACCATAGAAAAATTGTAGGGATTGGCGGGTATAAATACCGATCGAATTGCGATTTGAGTTCAACGCTGAATTGTTACTGCCAATCGAAGGACCGAATAGCACGTATCCGCCAATATGAAGCAAGCCATCACCCTGATTCTCACCATTTTAGTGAGCTTCCAATTCTACAACGCAATCAATGCTGCCCCGGCCCGTGAGTATAATATACGAAAATTGCAGTTTATGTAGTACATTAGAAAATTAGTAGATAAATTTTTTTTATCCAATAACTATATATCTAGAGAATCAATTTTTTGACCGTTTTTTTTTTTTTCTACGGGTTTTGGTCAATTTTCTATACATTTCCATCCGCGTCTGTATATGTATAACGGAATTTTTAATAGGGTTTCAAATGTCTAGACAAGTTGTAAGCCATTTTTTTCAACAATATTTTGTTATCGTCTTGATTTTTATATCTTATTACTTATTAATATCATTATTTCGTACATTTTTATGTTTCAGCTGACTTACTTTCAAACCTAGTGAGTTCAGCGGCTTCTGCGAATTCTGCGGCGGTTGAGACAGGAGTAGATACCGCTGAGACCATCTTGTCTTTGTTGACCGGAGGGTCATCCTCGGATACCGATAGCGAATCCGACTCGGAAACCGAAGCGGCGGTAACCACAACCACCGAGGCGGCAACCACGACTACGGAGGCGGCAACGACGGTCACTGAGGCGGTGACCACAACCACCGAGGTGGCAACCACAACCACCGAGGCGGTGACCACAACCACCGAGGCGGCAACCACGACTACGGAGGCGGCAACGACGGTCACTGAGGCGGTGACCACAACCACCGAGGTGGCAACCACAACCACCGAGGCGGTGACCACAACCACCGAGGCGGCAACCACGACTACGGAGGCGGCAACGACGGTCACTGAGGCGGTGACCACAACCACCGAGGCGGCAACCACGACTACGGAGGCGGCAACAACCATAGAAGCGACAACCACGGCCGACGATGACGATTCCGAAAGTTCAGACTCAGACGATGCTGCAGCTTCAGCACTGGAATCTGCGGCTTCATCAGCAGCTTCAGATGCTTCTTCAGCGGCTGAATTAGCAGCATCAGCACTGGAATCTGCGGCTTCATCAGCAGCTTCAGATGCTTCTTCAGCAGCATCAGCACTGGAATCCGCGGCTTCATCAGCGGTTTCAACTGCGGAATCTGCGGCCTCATCTTTGACCAGTTCATCATCGAGCTGCAGTAATTGGTTAAGTAAGTGGAGCATTATCTTTAAGTATCTATAACCGTATCGAGAGAGATATCAGCCATAATTTGCATTGGCATATTCAGATAATAAACCGACTTAAAAGAATTTTCGTCGAAGAGCAAGAACGTTCAACTAAAACGTGAAGCAGAAAGAAAATGATTTTTTGCTTACCGCAGTTTTCGGTTATAATTCTTTTCAATATTTGCCTGTTTCAGCGTGTCTCGAGGAAACGATTTCGTCGGCAGTAAGTGACAGCGAAGACGTGATAACCTATAGTAAAGACGAAGGGGAATCGATCGGTACTTTTTTCAGTGATCTTTTCGGTTGATTTCAACAAAAGTATCCGCCTTACATTCGCGCCGAAAGATCGGCGACCGCCGTAGGAACACAGGCCGAATCATTATCGCTACTTGGTGGGACGCTTTTTGGACAACACTTTGAATAGAATTCACTATATATTTATACCGAAGGTTGCCTGAAACCTGAAACCTGCAACATGTGAATACTTATTGCCAATAAAGTTATACACCATATCACATCGTTCGAATTTTGTAATCAACATTATTGTTAGATAATTCTTCAGACAGTTGCATCGGCCTGATATAAATAAACGAAGAATAGATATATTTGCATGTACAATTGACTTGGTACTGCTCTATTAGTATTTTCGTGTACTTTCAGTTACTCTACAAGGACTGTGATCGACGCTACCTCGATCCTGTTAGTTTTCACCAACTACAGGTGTCATGTGGTGTACAGTGCTGGTAAATGACGTTGACTATATTTACGCTGAAGATTACCTGAAGCCTGCAAAGCGATAATACGATTGTTAATAAAGCTTAATTATTATGCCTGAATCATTGGAATTTTACAAAACTTGAAAATTTCACGGCATATTATTTTTATATTCTACACGAGTAGTGCATTCTTGGTTAACAGTAAATAATTCCATAAACAATTATTAGATGTAGAGAAAGGTATAATAAGTGTTATGAACAGTGCTATAATTATATTATGACAGAGGGTTTCGAATCCACCTTTTGACACCAGGGTTAAAAAAAGGTAACTCGCATTGCAAAAAGAGCGTTTAAAAGGGTTCGCCGAGCAAACAAAGTAAGACGCAATTCAAAGGAAGTAAAAGCAAAGATAAAATCTGAGAAAGGACGGTGCGTACGAATTTTAATATGATATGATATCTCTTTGTCGCCTGAGACATGACGTTTACGGAATATTTTTACTCGGCTTGTAGCAACGGTATTGATCGGAACATCTGTTTAAAAAGTCGATTAAGAGAATTTGATGTTCATATTATGTAACTGATATAACCAGGGTGACGACTGAGCCTAGAAATTAAAGAAATGAGGAAATTTTCACAAGATTTTAGAGTTCTCAAAAAGCTTAGCGACAGTCTTGAGGAAATTTTGAAAACTGGACTCTTCGTTCGCAGAGACGTTTGGGAGATATTAATTTCGATTCGAATCATGTCTTGTATCGCGTATGATATCGTCTATATACTTTATAAGTATTTAATATTGAAACTCGAGGACTTTTCGATTTCAATGCTGACCTGAGAAATGCTCCGTGGCGCGAAGACCAGTATTTTTCGGCTATTTTCATTATTTGATGAGAGTTTTAGAAAAACTTATAATACAGATTGGTTACTTCGTTGGAATAAAAATGCTGCGCAGTTCACATTGGGCGTTACTAATTTGCTGCTGAAAGACAAACAAACGAGAGCAAATATGCCTGATACGGCTAGCATATGTTGAAAATTGATCAAATAATTAATTAGTACGTATTTATAATATAAAAATAAATGCCGAAAATCAGGTGGTACAGCTAGCATTGCTCTCGTGTCAATGCGTGGCAGAAATTTGGGGATCGATGATCAGTATAAATACTGGTTACAGGCTCGGGATTTGCATTCACCGTTGATTAGTCCCTCAAGCCGAAGTACCTCAACGTATTCAACAATATGAAGCAAGTGGCCGTCATGTTCTTCACCTTCTTGGTGTGCTTTCAACTCTACGCTGTGAGCGACGCTACTCCCTTCTGTAAGTATTCGCGAAACTGTTTACAAACATTTGGAAAAACTATAACTAGATAAGCTCTTTCGTCGCGTACTTGTTGAAGAAGCATCAATTCGCGCGATGGTTATCGATGTGTCTTTCGAATGTAGGAATTTTATTGCCATTATCTACTGGTGATAAACCTTTATGCATATAATTATACTCATGTTTCTTCATCGCTAAATGTAATTTCATTAATTTTTATGTTTCAGCCATATTGGCAAGCCTCCAGAGCGCAGCGGATACTGTGGCAGATCAGGCTTCAAGTGCGGTTGAAACCATGGTAGAAACAGCTTCGGATGCGAGTTCTGTGGATGCTGTAGCGTCAGTGATTTCAGGAATGGAATCCGCGGCTTCATCAGCAGCTTCGAATGCTTCTTCAGTAGCTTCAGCACTAGAATCAGCGGCTGCATCAGCAGCTTCAGACACTGCTTCAGCGGCTTCATCAGCAGCTTCAGCACTGGAATCCGCGGCTTCATCAGCAGCTTCGGATACTGCTTCAGCGGCTTCAGCAGCAGCTTCAGCACTGGAGTCTGCGGCTTCATCAGCGATTTCAACTGCGGAATCTGCGGCCTCATCTTTGACTAGCGGTTCATCATCATCGAGCTCCAACACGATCCGTAAGTATATATAAAGTACACAGCATTACCTGCGAGCATCTGCGGTTCTGCGAGAAACTATCAGCTGCAAAAGGTGAAGAAGAATACGAAGATGATGATAACGACATTGGTTCTTGACTAATTCATCCATTCATGACCAGAAAAACGTTATCGCGGAGCGGAGCAAGAAACACTTCAGGCATCATAGTATACTAATAAAACAAAGCATACCGAATTAATTTTGGCCAAAATATTTTACAATATTTACCTGTTTCAGAATTAGCCGAGGATACGATGTCGTCAGTCGTAAGTAACGTGGAGAAAATTGTAACCAGTGGAAAAGAAACGATAGATTCATGGACTTCTTTCTGGTCGAATCTATTTACCTTTTAAGCGTTTAAATAAAATCAATTATATCCACGCTAAAGATTGCCTAAAGCTTAATAAAATAACAATATATGAATTTTAGTCAAGTATTATGCTTATATCGGTAATTAAACTTTACAAAGTTGATGACTTTTTATTGGCTGTTATATTGCCCTCAAAACACCTGTTAATAGATATTTTGTTAACCGGCATCCGAGATAATTATGCTTATTAAATAAAACATACCACAGGTACAGCTGTACTAACAAAAATTATTCACTAATCGATGTGATCGTAATTGCGATTACTCAATACGGTAAACGTGATAAAAAAAAAAAATGAAAAATTATAAAAAAGAAGTGCGATGGCCGGGAATCGAACCCGGATCAACTGCTTGGAAGGCAACTATGCTGACCATTACACCACCATCGCACATGGTTAGTGGTGGATTGTTTACCATTAATAATAGTCAGAAAAACCTTTACTTTTCGCTCTATATACTCAATTGGAGAATTTTTTATCGTATTAATAACAATTAAAATTGGTGATTTGTTTAAATTTATTTAATCTAGAATATATGTAAATGTGTAACGATATCAATGAGACTCTGTTCTATACTGATGTCTAATACAAGTTAAGCATTTAGACATGAGCAGCTAGCCGATATCGCAATATTTTTATCTGTATAATACATCGCGAAAAAAAATAACAGCAGATTAGATAATAGCTAATTTTTTTTGTACATACGTATGTGCAATGTATGTACGTTTACGAGACGGAGTAAGATCGCATTCATTGAATAAACGGTCAATAAGCAAACGAAAAATGAGTCAATGAACGTATCTGTTCATTCACCGCGGTTAGTGACCACATTTATATATGAGTATGATTAACGATCTCTCGAATTCGCCGAATCGTCGTGTATAAAAACTATGTTCACAAAAAACTTTCGAAATTGAAAATATCGTGACACAAAGTCGATGAAAGTGATTATATTAATTCCTTGACGGCGGTTTATTGGTTGTTTGTGAAATGAATATAAAATATTATTATTCATATCTATATATATTATTCGAATAATGAAGAAACGACTTAAAAAAATTTCCATTTTCGGTTCGTGCCTACATATGTCGACGGTATTATTGCATATTCTACGTTGAACGTATCTCCTTAATTTCATTTGAAATCTGCACGAAGCATGATCGTCACGATGCATCAACCGATCCCGTATGCTAGGAGAATTTAGTAGAAATTCACTTAGTATGCAGGAAACTGATTCACGTTCTTATCAAAGAACAGCTGGGTGTACATCTGAAAGTTAAACGTTACACCTGCATACAAACCCGATGGTAACAGCAGCAGTCAATTTGAAAGTCTTTTTACAGTAGTATAGTTATAATTTGAAATGCACAAGTTGATCAATGAAATAAGTTCTTCCGATTGAAATAATCTGCATTCACTGGTACTGCATTAACTATACACGCTTCGCGATTATGTGTGTCGATCATTTCTCCTGTCATTTTTTTATCATCGCATTATAGGTACGAATAGCGAGCTAGTTTTTTTTTTTTATATATATTTTCAGGGTAAAAACAACAATAATGCCGATCAACACGGGCGCTGAAAATTTATTATTATTCTGTAGAAATTGCAGGCTGTTCCAATTTAAAACACATCAGCGGCACGCCTAATTCTTATGGTTTTATTTTTCGTTTAGATGGAGGATTCATTTTACTGAATAACTGAAAGTTCTCCTACTTTCGCTTTAACAAGTACCTGCGGCCTTGACATTACTATACGGCATGGTAAGAAATTGGAGCATCGCTTATACGAACGTAAAAGTCGTTGATCAGGTTTCTTTTACGAGAAAAGTATACAGGGTGTTTGAAGATTTACGATATTTCCATGATTTAGTCAATCAAATCTAAACTTCTTTCTGTATAGCTATATAAGCTATGACGCAATTAATTAGTCTCTTAATGTGATAAATATACAAATTATTAAATGTAACCAGAAACGAAGTATGTACACGCTTCAAAAAAATCTTATATTATTAGTTATAGTAGACCAGCTTGAACATTGCTTTGTGAGAAATGTAAGTATGGGGAAAAAATATATATATATGTTAACAATCCCAAAGGTCAAAGTGACAGAGTTCCGGAGCACACTCAACGGCAGTCCAGTTCTGACCCCTTGCTTTCCCTGAGAGTAACATAAATATACCTTTTGCTTCCTTTTTCTTTTCATCGCTCTGGATGAGTGGGTTTCGGATGTTCTCCTACCACCGCACCTCATTTCAAAGACTTCTTTTACCTTCTCTTATTTAAGTAGGGGTTCACCAGGGTATAAAACAGTAAGAAAGTGATTCGCAGAGCAGTTTCTACTCGTCTCTAGATCATTCTGTATAACACCAGGACACTGTATAGGATAAATAAAAAAATTTTAATCTAGTCCATTTTACGTTGGGATTTACGTGCGAAAGGAGGCATCATGTTTCGTGTAAGCAAAACTTGACGGTAGAAAATTTATAGTAATAAGTTAGAGTCAGCTACTTCCGAATTTGATTTAAAAAGTATAGTAAGCACAAATGGTCGACTGTATATGCGCTTGAAAAATACGTAAAGAATTATTTTACGATTGAGAAATTTAATCTAAAAAGAAAAAAAACTATTCAACTATAACCAACGCAATATTTTGCCTGGATTAATTCTATAACCAAGTTTTCGATTCGCAGTTTGCTCTACTCGCAGCATGCGCAACGGTCATCTTTGCCGAACCTCCGCCAAGTAAGTATAATAATACCCCAATTTTTAAAAATGGAATAAATCAGGCCAGCGGTTCTGTGCCTTATTATATTATACTCACTGAAATAGTACGTATAAAAGATGTCCCTGCCAGAGTCATTAAAATTTCGCCTCTAACTGATCATTTATATCAAAACTCAACCACCTATAAATCGCCAAGCACCTAATATCAGTCTCTGTGAATTAATCATCAGGTTACTCGAGCGGAGGATACACAAGTGGAGGACTTGTAGACGGAGGAGGTGGAGGTTATGACTACAGCAGCGGTTCTGCCGGAGGTGGTTACGACTTTGGCGGAGGAGGCGGACATGGATCTGACGCAGATTTCGCAAGTTATACCTCCGCAGGGGGTCTCGGAGGAGGCAGTAGCCACGATAGCTTTGGAGGTGGCTACTCCTCCGGCGGTTATTCCTCCGGAGATCACGGAGGAGGCTCAGGATCTTTGGGCGGCATCGGAGGATCATATTCCTCCGGAGGTCACGGAGGAGGTTCAGGCAGTTTTCACAGCATCGGGAACTCGTACTCCTCCGGAGTCGGAGGTGGTGGTCACGGGGTGTCGAGTCTGGGCGGCTACTCCTCAGGAGACGGCGGACACTCCGGATCGAGTTTCGGCGGATACTCCGGAGGAGATAGCGGCTCAAGTTTCAGCGGCTACTCAAGCGGTTCGGCGCCTAGTCACGGAGGATTCAGCGGAATTAGCAAGGGTCACGGTGCATCCAGCTTTGTCGGAGGAGGCTACTCCGTTGGCGGACACTCTTCAAGCCCCAGTAGCTTCTCCTCCGGAGGATACAAGAGCGGACCGAGTCTAGGAGGAGGCCACGGAGGCAGCAGTTACAGTCTAGGTGGCGGCGGTGGATACCCGGCAAGCTATTCGTCTGGTCCCAGCGTGAGTTACTCCTCCGGAGGACACGGAGGTGGATATTCCTCTGGCGGTCCAGGAAGTCGAGGATATTCGTCGGGCGGGCATGGAGGCGGTGGATATTCCTCCGGCGGAAGCGGGAAGATTATTTTCGTAAAATCGGGCGGAGGTGGCGGAGGAGGTGGATACTCAAGCGGTCCGAGTCATTTGAGCGGTTCCAGCTATTCCAGCGGCCCGAGCTACTCAAGCGGAATATTTGGGGGAGGCGGCTACAAAGGAAAGATTAGCAGTAGTTATTCCAGTCCAAGCTTCGGCAGCAGCCACGGAGGCTTCTCTGGAAGCTCCAGCCTTGGAGGTGGATACTCGATTGGAGGACCTGCCGGATATTCCAGTGGTTATTCATCAGGCGGCGGACATGGCAGTTCGTTCTCAGGATATGCTTAACGATTATTATCGATTGTAAAGCGTGTTTAAGTTTAATCCAGGCTAGAGACAATGTTATCGTTATACTATTGTAAATATTTATTTTCATTACCGTGTCTGTCTATATAATAGGTATAAGTGCACACGTTTTTCTACCTGCTTTGTTTATAATAAAATACACTGTGAAAATGAACGATTATCTTATAATTCTGACACTCCTAATCTAAAACGAATATATACCTGTGTAAAAATTTATATATCACTCTTCTTACAACTATAGTGCACTGTTCTAACAGTACGGGTCAATCGAGGCTCTAGATATTTCACGAACAATGAAAATATTGTTAGTTAGTTACTTAGTAGAAATACGTCGAACATTTGTCTTGCTCTGTGCAGATACAGCCTGTACCTCTGGCTGAGCTGTTGAAGGAGGTGTCCTTGAAATTTTAGGTTTCGCTAAAAAAGCTTCGGTTTCATTGTCCAAGGTGAAATCGTAGTTTTCATTAGAAGCGGCTGCTGCTTGGTCATCGACATTGCACTCCCTGTGTAAAAAAAGTATATAATTTGAAATTATTTTTGTTATATACGGTGCATAAAAGGAAGTTGTTATATGAATCTGGTCGATGACGAAGATAAACTGCTAGGGAGATGACCCACTTAGTTGTAGGTCATTTTTGCATACTTCCATAAAACCGTTAGCAACCAGACTCGACATAAAAGTGTATTTACTATTGAACACTTGAAAACTGGTTTATCAAGAACGACTTTTCTCCTACACTTTTATAAGTTCAAGTGAAAATCTGCCGGCATTTTGTTTATTCAATATTGTCAACTTTCTCAAAGAAGATGCACCTGAATTTAAAAAAGAAAGGAATACGAATGAGAAAAAGAGAACTCAGGGAAATATGTATGCCAATCTTGAAAGGACGAGTTAATCTGACATATCTTATAGAATTGTCTGTATTCTAAACCAAATAAAGTCACACAGTATTCGTTTAATGATTCACATACATTATGAAACTTTATTTATCAGGCTATAATAATTTCATAACAAAATAGATCGTAAAAATTTATACAAATGAAGAAACACGTAAGCGGAAATAAAAATTATAGTATCGAAAAATATCGTAAAAATAAATGAATAAAAAATAATTTGTTTTGAATTCTTGACTTTCACTCACAGTGAGGCAATGCTGCTGAACTGCTCTGTTTCTGCAACAAAGGTTTACCCAGTATTAACGACAATGGTCAATTCGTGTTGTTTTATTTGTTCAATTTGTTAAATTAAAACTGTGTCTTTAACAATAACAGACTTCTGTTACTGTCGGAACTTAGGTGTACATTTTACTGGCCACTCCAGCTGCAATGCACAATGGACTTTCATGTGTTGTAGAGCATTCGATATTTATGTGGTACATATAGCTGCACTGCTTTCTAAATGCCTGCACCATCATGTATGAGTATAAGATCATGTGAAAGTTTCCAAACTTTCACTGAAAATGTGACTTTTATTTTTATTATTTTTATTTGTCACGTTCGTTTTGTCTCCTAGCACAATATGCCCTTTAATGATGTCAATCACCTTTTGCACTTTTCATTAAAATTATATAATTTGTGCAAGCTGAACTGATTCAAATTTCATACCTGCCACAAAGCTGTTGCAATCTGTTCCCAGTATATTGGACGAAGCTAGCGTTGTCTTACTGCTACCCCTGAAATATTGTGGAAAAATTAACTATGCGAGTACAATGAATATGTGGTAAAAAATTTATAACTTTGGCTGCAGAATGAATAGGTGGTGTTTGAATACACATAATGTGTCGAAGACGAATATTTGATATCAATTACGCACTTGGAGCTTTGATTTGCATACAAACAGACAGCTGCTTCGCTGTTATCTGATTCTTCCGAATAGTTCAGTCTGACAGATTTTAATCTTTTTTCACGTCGTTCTAAAAGACTGACAGAATTGAATTTTTGTTTACGAAATGCCTCCGAGCGTCTGTGTAATTTCTGAGACTCGTTTGATTGTCTAGGCTCTGTTGATGCTTCCTTTCTTATCACAGTCGGTGAATTCATAGATTTTAAAGTTGGCTGAACAGATTTGTCTGAAGTGTTTACAGGTTCATAGGTCCGAGTAAAACTACAGAAGAATGGGGAGCGAGTACTCGTTCGTGATTTCTTAGACTGAACTTCGATCTTAGCATCACTGTCGGCGGTAGTTGGCGTGGATAGGGATGCTCTTGACTTCATATCACTGATAGAGCGACTGTTTATTTCAGAAAGTGACGGATAAGTCTGAGCCGTATGCTTTTCCTTAAAAATTAATCGCCAATTCAAAACATTATTTATCTACATTGTTTTGTGAAACTTGTACCTGTGTCACGTGTGCCGATAACCTTGATAGCAAAGGTGGTATATCAAGATGCAGTAACGATCTAATAGGTGAGGTGGCAATGGGTCGAAGGCAAACAGATTCTTTTCTTCGCGAGGATAAACCTTGCATTGTTAATCTTTGAGAAAATTAATGGATGAAGGGTAGCGATAATATGTGAGAAAAATTGAACTCGAAAAATATTATAGAAGCACACATTACCTCGGGGATAGTCCTATATCTCGTGTCGGTGTTTGAATATCATTTCGATGTTTACTCAATGCGTTTTTTTGGGGGCTTGGAATTTTTAACGAATTTCTTCTAGAATGCATCTTTGGTGTTTTCGGTCTAGACTCGAAAACGTTTATACTTTCTGTTTGTGTGATCAATGGCGCGATGGAATAACATGAAGCGAGCAATGCTTCTCCAGACAATTCACCAGAATGGACTTTGACGGGATCTCCTTCTTCCAGCTCATCTTCCAGTACATCCAGCTCTTCCTGATTTAAATATTACCTTACATAAATCAATGTAACTCAGTATGATACGTTTATTATTTCGGAAAGCTCACATTATCATCATCCGCGGTCTCATAGTCCTCTGTATTAGTGGTGTAGTCACGGTTGTGAATTTTCAAAATATGGTCCAAATGTTTTCTACAAATTAGTAATCAATCAACAGCGATAGATGATACATCTTTGCTGTAAATCTATATTTACCTTATTTCTCCTGAATTTCGCTCTCGATGATATTCCAATACAGCTGTGAGTCCAGATTTTTTTGCCTCCTCGTTTATAACTTGGTTCGATAAAAAACTATTCAATGATCCATTGATGTAGGGCAGTGCCTGATACAGAAGTCGAACGATAAGCGAATCGCATTAGTAACAACTGACTAAGTACTCTTTATATGAATCCTTGTAAATATGCTCACAGGTGCATGATCTGTAGCTAGTAAAGTAGTCAGAGTAGAAATAACCACGAGAGCCATAGCCGAAGCTCTTATCTGTGCTGCTTTGTGCAAAGATAGATTCATCAGGAGTGCAGTGGCATATTCCAATCTGTACGAGCCAATTTTATCGCTTTCCGACTTCAAATGAAATATCAGCCATTCCACAAGTCCAGTTTCAATCATGTAGAGTCGTTGCTGTTTTCGCAGTGACATTTTTTGCAGCATTGCGATTATCATATCGCAAGTGAATGAATCTATGGACTCACCATTGTTCCCATTGAGGCATTTGACAATCTGAAACAAGATACTTGATAAATTCTACCATTTTCGGAATATTCACATTTATTGTAGCTTACCAAGTTAAGCAGCGTAGCTCCAACAGCCAAATAATCTCTCCCGCATCTTAGAGAAGCCAAAGTGTTGATTAATCTCGCTGCTGACTGTTGCAGGGGATGAGGAGTGGCTACGTCTTTGGGCATTAATAAATAAGGCAGGATTTGTTTACCGCTGTCGCAAGCCACTTGAGCGTGTAGTCCCAAAATATCTCCTCTCAGGTACTCATTTACTGTTTCATCCCGGTCTCCCGGTTGACTGAGAGTGAGTTTCTGTAAGATCAATGGTCTTGATAATGGTGATTAGTTGAGTTTGTCATACAGGATCGTTTTTCGGATTTTGAAAACAAATTTTATCTGAAACTCTACTACGAACTGTACTCACCCAACGCAAGGCTTGTAATAGTAATAATTTTGTCTTAACACTCCCATTGATCAAATGAAATTTAATTTTTTTGTAATCCAATAGTTTTGGAGATATAGGATTGATGTTAAGACCTATGTGACCAGGTGCTTCTGTGAGGTCTGTATGCTTTAGTTCCACTTCTTGATCAAGCAAAGTTTTCGTCTAAGGGTCACATTGCGTGAAAGTTTAGTGAACAATGAGAAAAAAAATCGAAATTGTCAGGCCATAAAATCATTCAGCTTACCTCAGAAGTACTTCCTCTTACATTATGATTGAAGAGGTCTGGAAATATGGTGATACATGATTCCAGCATGTTTTGTAGATCAACTGCCTCTCCTCTGACCGAATTTTCAAGCGCAGCTGTTAATTCTCCGGCAATTCCTATCAACTTATGATAGTCCGAATGTAGTTTGTGAAATCTGATCTTCAACTTTTCATAGTTGCTTTGAATACTGTACAAATGAGATTTTGTCAATGATAATTCTTGGTTCGTTTGAATCGGTGTTTTCATGTTTTTTGCTAGCATAGAACAATTCAAAACAGCTGCAGGCTGGCGGAGATCGCTCGTAGATATAAAATTTGTCGTTGTCGTTACGGTGCTGATCCGGGTCTGTGCGCTTCTGACAAGAAAACAATTCAACATTCAAGAATATAGGATCGTTTCTCTAACAGTAATATATTTCGCCTTATTTTAATACTTACTTAGAATGTATTCTATGTGAGCGTAGTTTAGGGTGGCAGCCAAGTCGATCATTTATATTGTGATCTTCTCTAAACATTGGAATGTTTCGATCGTTCGGGGCAATATCTATCTCATCCACTGTTTGTTGGGGAATCAGTCTCATTATTGTACTTCTGGTTATCTCCAACGGCATTCTCGGAACATCGTTTTGTACCATAGGTATTTTCCCAGCTGGATTCATACTCATTAATTTATCCTCAAAGTCTTTTAAGTTCTCACACGTCAGAGGCACGTTTACAACGTTTCCTTGAACGCATACGTAAGGTCTGCTTGCTGTTGTCATTGTCTCTGTGGATGTTTTTCGAGATGCCGTTAATCGTACCTGAGAACAGGATATCAAAAAATCATTAATTACTTCACTTTTGATGAACGCATCATTTAGTGCCAAGTAAGACACGATTACCTGCTTTCGATTCATGAGGAAAACTTGTATGGTCTTCGTCAACTCCTCCATCCAACTAATTTCGAATAATTCTGGGAACGTAGTGTAGGTTTGATCATCGTCCAAGCAGGGAAGAGCAAAGAAAGGTAAAAAATCCGTTTTCTCTTCAAATTCGCGACCGTCTCTCTCCATATAAGTTCGCAGTTGTTCCATAGCATCAGTCATCATTTGCTTCGATTGATTATCGTCTACCTGTGGCAGAAATTTATAAACAAACAACATTTATGAAATCAGAGAAAAATATACTAGTGTGAAAGGCGAACCTCTCTTCCAAGAAAATACATTTCAGCAGCGTTCTCAAGTATTTTCATCATTTGTGTCCTCGAAATTTCATCAGACTCTGTATTCAGGAAAAATAATTTGAATTTGACGGTGAAATTTAAGCATACCAAAATAACAATTTTAGAAATACAGGCTCACTCTGAACTCTTAGTAGATCCAGCTGTTTGATTCTGAGTGGCAAAACAGCGAAATGTAGGTGGAGTTTGAAGGTCAGTACTTTATATTCCATAGTTTCTCTAATACTTTGTGGGATCAAGTTATTCCAGAGCTGCGACCAGCAGAAAGAACAACAATTTCAATATTCAATATTCCTTTCGATTAGGTTGTGCTTTCTTCAAACTACCTTACATTAAAGAAGTGCTTCCAATTCCCGGCGATGTACTGAGACATGATTGCCTTGCAGACGTCCTTAGGTATCGCATTTTTAGTGCAGAGATGTTCGGTGAGAACATCGAACCCAAGTTTAGGCGCCTCGTGAACCAAGCAGTCGGCCGTACTCTCGAACTCATTGTAAAGTAAAAACTACAACAAAGGCAGAAAGTAGAAGGATTGCAGCTTATCTATCGAATCTGGGCTTATTGTGAACTTTTGAAATATGGTATGACAAACCTGATGAATCAGTTTGACCAGACAATCATTGACCTGAAACGATCCCAGTAATTCTCCCAACGACGGCTTGCACTGGCTTGTAAAATTCAGTTTCTCATTTTATTCAGAGTTATCCTTGTGGCATTGAAGTAATTTTTATTCCGTACGTAAGAACGAATACCTTTTACTACCATCTATGTCTCCCGTACCTCCAGTCGTCCTTTCCTCCGTCATTTCGCGTCTTAAGTTACTTCAATTTACATAATGCGAGAATAATCGATAAAGCAAGCACGGTTAAAAACGGATCAATTTCGTAATGACGCGCGTTTGAATCCATGACAACATCATGCTGAAGTTAGTATATTAGTGGGAAAAACCGTTATTTCGCGATTTTGGAACTTTTTGAATTCCGGCAACCGCAATAAAACAAAACATACTCGTATTTTGCAATCGTTCCTTCAAAATTATTGTGAAAATACGCAATTAGTAATTTTTTGCCAATGTTTTCTTACGAAACGTTACTAACTTCAAAGGTTAGTGAGCCCACTAAATTTAATAATAATTTTAGGCGGGTTAGCCGAAAGCAAAGATGACAGTGACAGCTTACTGCAGCCAACTTCGTGACTATCCCTACTCGGAAAACCGTTGATTAAAGCCTTGAATAATGGACTTGGTTTGTGAAAATTTGAAAATTTCACCGGCTTCCATCGTCCCGAAGGTATGTATGTACATACTATTTCATTCCAAAAATTGATATACGTATCGGTTGTGAATATTCGAGGTTATGTTATGTCCCTGCAAAAAACTTCCATTCGATTACAGGTACCGGGAACCGTTCGCTACGTTCCAAATTTTATAACGCCAGAGGAAGAGATAGAAATTATTAAGCAGGTGAACAACTCTCCATTACCGAAATGGACCCAGTTGAGTCACCGAAGACTTCAGAATTGGGGTGGGATACCTCATCCTAAGGGTATGATAGCGGAGGAAATACCGACAGTGAGTAGTTACAAGGACTATTGTTTCAGTATTTTTTATTATTCAGACTAAATTACATGGTGTTTTCTCAGCAGAAGTAAAGGACGGGGAATAATTGCAAAAAATAAAAATAAAAAATCATTTTCCAGTGGTTAACGAAGTACGTTGGAAAAATATCAGACCTCCAGATCTTCCAAGATAAAAAATTACCCAATCACGTCTTGATCAACGAGTATTTGCCTGGGCAAGGAATAATGGTAAATTGAAATCTCGGTTTCGAATAACTTTCCTAATACTTTAAGAATTTTTCTTCATAAATAACACAAAATCGTGCAGTCTTCTTCCATTTGTCCCTAATGACTGACTTTTTATTATACAGCCACATTCGGATGGTCCACTATTTCACCCTATTGTTACAACAATAAGTTGTGGCTCGCACACTCTTCTGGAATTTTGTAAGCGGAATGAATCTGACCGCGTAGTAAGTATCTGTAAAAGAAATATTTATTTCTAGGACTGAGAAACTACAAGGTTTTTCACATTTATTTCTCTATTCTTTATTCTTAGGAAGTCCCTAATCTGGAGTTTGCCTTGCTACTTGAGAGGAGAAGTTTACTTATTTTAGAAGACGACCTGTACCACAAGTACCTGCATTCAATTTCTGAGAGACATTGCGATACGATTTCAAGGGAGAACATTATGAATCTAGATCTCTGTGCTGTGAAATATCAAGAGAATGAAATGATTGAAAGAGGGACAAGATTGTCCCTGACTATCAGGCACGTGCCGAAGACCAGCAAGCTCAAATTGAAACTGGGAAGATAATGTTGACCAACTTATTTGCCACTCGAATTGATTTCTCAATTACTTTTCTGCAATAATCTATTATTGCAAAATGCTATGGAGGAAAATTTTAAACATTTACCAAGCTGCAGCTTTTGGAGACATGGACACATCCACATCCTCGTAATTCTCAAGACTAACGTCCATTATTTCTTCATCAGACTCGTCCAACATTCCTTGTAGCGAATGAATCGACGATATTAGTACATGGAATTGTTTTCTTCGCATTTCTAGCTTATGCTCCAATTGTTCAGATTTTTCCTATAAGAATAAAACAGTTATCGCTGTACTTCTGTCAAAGAGACACATTTGAATCGACGCAAAAATCAACAATTTACAACTATTTTTAAAATAGGATAAAAAATTTCTCCATGAAATACCTTTAAGGTTCCCAATTCTTTACGCAAAGTGGCAAGCTTCACATCTGTCTCAAGTCTATCAGGCTGTTCGCTAATAACTTTGGCCAAAACATCATACTCGATTCTATTTTTACGAACACGTTTAGCGTCTTGTAGCTCGACCTTAGTTTTCTCAATTTCTTTTTTAGCTTCTTCAATCTGAATACCTATATCTTTTGACATCCTTTCATAATTCTTCAACTCCTCCTGACTCATGTTCGCTACGAGACGAGATTTTTTTTGTGCGAATTCACACTGGGCTAGCTGTGACAGCATTCTTTCGTGCACAGTATTGTCTGGATCTGGAGCGTTGGCCCATTTTAAAAACGACTTCAACAGAACGTTTATCCGTCGATCGTCGCCCGTTCCATCTCCATCTATGAGCAGCCGACGTCGTATAACTTCCTCTAAAAAATCATGCAAATAGAAACGTTGAACTAATGTTGTAGTGTAATTACAAAGCTAATTTTCTGTATAAAAACACTAAATAAGGTTATGTCTCCCATTCCGGCACTAGTATCGTAAAGTTGACATAACTGTCAAATTTGGAATTAGATTTTCAATTATATTCGGCTAATTACCGTCTGACATGTTCGACGATGTTCTAGCGCCGGGTTCTTGAAGTTTACAAACTTTATTCAAGTTATGTTTTCCTTCGTTCAATCTCAATTTGAAAAACTACTGCTCCGTCGGTAAAGAAGAAGTGAACAATTATCACTAATCAGTCGCCATTTCATTTACAACGTCACGTGACTTGCGCCTTGATTCGACTCGATCATCGACTCGCTGGAAATTATCGCATGTGTACATACAAGATGAAAAATACAAATATTGTAAATTTTTTTTAAAAACAATGCATTGTGAATTAATTGATCGACATTTATGAGGGCAAAGCTCGTGACATGTTAATGCTGCAATTGTCACCCTTTACCAAAAATCGTTATCTATCGCACAGTCGTCGCCCTGTTCGACTCTTCTCGTACTTCCGGCAGATTTAACGAAGGCTGTAACAGAGAATGCATTTCCGATTTCCGTGTGAGATGGAAACTGCTTGAAGATGGCGACGGTGGCAGCTCACCCAGCGTCCCATCACCTAATCCAAGTAGTGAACGAGTCGAATTTGAGTAAAATCGAGAGGTGAGTGCGACCAGACGATTGTCTCGTGTGTTGAAATAAATATTCGCTTCATTAAATTGACGGAGTCATTTAACCTTGACGATTTTCGCCTCGTCGTCGTAGGACGAGCGGGTTGCATTTCGCTATGTTGAATGTATTGATCTGTTCGCAGCTTCCTTAACGACACCGCCTATAGAGAAGCCATAGAGAATTCTTCCAATTATAACACAAGACTATGCAGAGAACGAAGACTGCGAATGCCCTTCCTCGACTCGCAAACCGGTGAGAAGATATATCTGGTTAATTATTTCCTGTGATTATTGTCAGAAGTTACTGGATATTTTCACATTCCTGTCTTGGATAATCAGCAGCTATTGAGACACGATTTTATTCTTAACCACAGGAGTCGCCCAGAATCACTCGGCTCTCTTCATGTCTGCCCGAGAACGAATCCCAGGCTTAATGCATGGCCAGGTATACACTTACCCGAGCAAACGATGGCGGAAAAAGCGGCGACAGTATCTGATGCACTATCTACACCCAAAACGAGGCACCCGAGGGGATATAGATGACGGTGTCGAAGGAGCCGACGGAATTGTTGTGGGACTCAATGACGACAGCAAAGATTCTGTCGCTCTAAAAGGTTCGTCTTGATCAATACCTGCTTTCCATGTTATCGAATACATTTGATTCGCGTTTCATTCCGAGTGGGCGTGCAATAAGTATTGATACAATTTCAGGTTCAATTGATTCACGTCGGTCGTTAGATTTGCCAATTCAATACCCTCAATGCTTAAAAAATATTTTAAACCTTACCAAAATCACTTGCTACGTATGTTTTCGCAAACTCCTGTGTAGTCTTGATGTTTAGCCATCTGAAGTAAAAATTATTTCAGATGAACATAGTAAAGATGCTTGGTATTACGACGAACAAGACATGCTAGACATGGATGCCTTCGAAGAGCCCGATCCCGACAGTGACTATGACTACGAAGAAAGTTACAGCAGTAAAAGACGGAGACGGAGGCCCCGAGGCGGAGCCCACCATCCTATCAGGGGACATCCACCCTCCGTGGACAGTCCTGGGGCCAAAAGAACCAAGGTGAATTTAATATGCAATGTATTTCTAACATCAGTTTGTTATCGGATTAATTCATCTTGCAAAGATACTCATGGATTAAACAGTTTAGATACATTGAAAACTTTACTCAAGTATCTGTTGTTATTGGTGCAGGGTGGAGGTCGTGGGAGAAAGAAAGCTAACTACGACAATGCCGACTCCGATAAGCCATTCGTTTGTGACCGTAAGTTTAACCATAGATATAACTACAAATGATCACTTCCTGTTGTTTTTATTGAAAGAAAAAACAAATTATAATAATTATTATTATTGCTACTACCACTACTACTACTACTACTACCACCACTACTGCTACTACTACTACAAAAACAACAACAACAACTACTACTACTATCACCTTCTACCGTTTATTGTTTTGGTTTTAAGTAACTTAACGCAATGCGTTACAAAATTTGTTAACCTTATTCTATTATTATATTTTTACCATACCTATCAACTATTTGCAAGGTAAAAAAAGGAATATATAATATAATATATATATATTAGGGAAAAAAAGCAAGGAACTAAAGAAATAATAATCAAAATAAATTCGTAAAACGTTTAGATTAACACACTGCGTAATTTTGCGTCGGGGAGTGGAGTATTTTATTTAATGTTTTATTGTCTGGAAAGGTATTCTTCTAATTGACATTAATTCCCAGATGCTTTAATGATAAAAGTATGAATTCAATAATACCATCCACAACTTTACTCACAATTTAAAAAAAAATAACTGAATAATAAAAAGTACTAATTATGCTCTGATGTTCGTGTGAAGATGTCAATTAACCGAAGAACAAATGTCACTATTCTGCTTGAACGCTTTTCATTTTTCATACTATTACAATTTCTCAATTCGCAGTACTTCCATCGTTTCAACTAATTGGCATAGAAAAATTAATTTCACACTGCGGTGATTATAAAAGTGAAATCGATCGAAAGCTAGTCTTTGCAGTTTATCAGAATGACTTTTGAATAAATTAGTTTCTGTTTACGTTACCATATACTTTTTGATTCAAGCTCTTCGAATTAATTCAAACGTACCTTGCATCTATTTTCTGTTTCACAATAACATCCTTGTTATGTATTCAGTTTGAAAAAAAAGACGTTTTTTTTCTCATTAAATGATTAGCGAATCAGTATTAAATTGTGAAAATTAATTGCTAAAGAGCTCACCTTTGCGTCATTCCGTAAATCAAATCGAATATGTTTAAGGATAACCATTGGAAAAGAAAACGTCTTTGGAACACTTAATATTTGCAAATAACTTTACCAAGCGAAAACTTAATGGCTCGCTTTGTAACGATTTAAAAACGTAGGTATTTTCAAGCATCAAGCCTTGCATCGTATTGGTTTTTTGCTTCTTGGGCTGGAACTCTCTCACTGCTTGTCCATAAATAGAGATCAATGATCGGTGGATAGGGATGCGTATTAGTGCGGAAAGTGTGCAAGTGATATCCCTGATAAAATCATCCTCTGGCTTTCGTCCTCCAACCCCCGTCAAAATTGTTCAGGAAATCAATCAAAACTTATTAATGAAGAAACCAAATGAAAAACAAAAAAAGAAGAAAGAAAATATCTGGCCTGTAAGAAATATTGGTTGTACGTTGAACGTATTTTTTTTTTCGCCGGAAAACAGTGTTTGCACTTTTACAGTGTGCGGCGCTCGGTATAAAACCAGACCAGGTCTGGTATACCATTACGGTCATTCCCACTCTACCTCCTCTGGCGATCCTGCTAAGGAACCAAGTCCCAGTCCCGCAGATGTTGAATCGTGGAGTGCAGCTGATGTCAACGCTTTGGACCAGCCAGGTTGGAGCCAGTATCAGCTCAGTTTTCTCACCTCCCTTTCGTACCAATAACCCTTCGATATTTCCATCCTTTAACGTTACCTGGTTGACTTGGACTCGTACGAGCTCAACTCCAGATTCACGTCTTTCCCGTTCACACATCATCGTCACGTTTCTGGCTACGGCCAAACACTAAATACGGAAAAATCTGCCGGAGCAGATAAAATTTCTCATTGTGAATGTATTGCTGAAACATCCTGACAATCTGTGTTTGGTCGGCGTCAAAATTTCACTCCCCCTGCCTTGAATCGATGTTTTTATGCGTACTCGTGTTGCGTGAGTGTCTGGTACGTGTGTGTTCTTCGTAGACCCTGTCATCCTGTCTTCAGCATGCTCTTCAGCTCAACGAATAACAACATAAATTATTTATCTTTTGTTTGCTCTGGTAACCGACCTTTGAAACGAAAGGGGCTGTTGAATCACTTACGTGGAGTTAGTTATACAAACACCTGTGGAATAAAAGAGAAAAAAAAAGAACGCGGGGGTAATTGTGACTCGAACTGTTGACGAGTACATATAAAATATTTGAGTTGCCACTATAGCTTGTTGCGTATATCTTGAGTTTGGAGTATTGTTATTAGATATCGGTTTACATACCGCATCCTAAATGTGCGGAAGGTGGTGGAGAATTTTTTAAATTACAGCCTGTTTGTTTTTGTGTTTGATTATTTATTTATATTTGTGATATGGTTTTGATTCGCTAGATGTTTGAAATAATTTATTCAGTTTAAATAAATGATGCGTTATTTTCCATTTTGCAAATAACGCTTGAGTGACGTCCGAGTAGAGAAGACCCAGAAAAATGCCTGAGACATTCCCGTTTGACATATTATAACTGAATAAATTGTTATTAAAGTTTTTAAAAAAAAAGTCGAAGATAAGCTATCAATCGATCTGTGTGCATGGACGTCGGTTAGAGACGTAAAGCGCAACTGGGTATGTGGTCGGTTTGTGATTAGGTGGTACGCGAAGGGGTCGTCAGAGCACTGCTTCGTCGAGCAATTCGACCCCACCACCTGCAGCACCTCTGGCTAACGCCGGAGGAGCAGCAGTACCTCAACAGCAACAACAACCACCATTGGCAGTTCAATCGTCTGCTGCGCCATCCTCCCCCACTGTACCGACCCCCAAGGACGACCTACAGTCGGCTGTTCCTTCTCCGGGTACTGCAGTTCCTTCTCCTTCTTCAGCAAAGCCCGAAGCGGGTCCGGCGACAACAGCGGTGCCAAGCGGGGAAAAGAAAGTAGGAAAAGCTGCCCAGCCGTCTCCTTACTGCGACTTCTGCTTGGGCGATGCTAGAGAAAATAAAAAAACTGGTGGTTCAGAGGAGCTGGTTTCTTGCAGCGATTGCGGCCGCTCAGGTAAGCCAGAGGAAAAAACTAAGCGCAAATACGCTAGGAGGGCTAGTCACAATTGACAGAGGAAAATAGTGCCCTAAGTTTAATTCTTGAAAGTGATTTTGTCATTTCATTCCTTGACGAAGATCATCTTTCCATTGCGCAAAGAGATTATTCGTTTCACTGAGAATGCTTTCAGATTAGAGACTTGAAAAAACTAAAAACGATGAAAAAACTTTTAATTAACGGCACTCGTTACTATCACGCTATGCAATAGCTAAATACAACTTGATAGAAATAATAAATAAATGAAAACAAAAATTAAAATGTGAAATAAAAAATTAAGAAATAGTATAGAAATTTTTACTCTTGGTATTCGGGTTGTTTCGTGCCACGCAAACTCTAATTCGCAAACATTATTATTTTTGGAACATTAATCTGACTCAAGCAATTGTCTAAGAGTAAAATCCTGCGAATAATTTATTTGCGAATCAAGTTTTGCTTAGCAAGAAATAGCTTTCTAGCTATAATACTTACATCCGATTAGATTTATGTGGAATTTTATTTTTCTCGTCTACTAGCTTTGTCAATGGTCTTTTTTTTTTTACCTATATACATTATTAACATGTGTATAAAATTTTGTTCTCTACGAGTCGCAAAAGTACCACAACTCTTCAGCAATAATATACAATGACATCGGGAGGTGCAATGATTAAAACAAAATATGTACAAGTCTTAGATTAAATGGTTATGAGCTTTACATATAATTATTAATTTCATTTTTATCAGTGCCAAGTATAACGGTGTATTCTATTAACTTTTCTCTAAAGATTGTGAACCGGTCATTGTCAACTTTTTTTTAAACAAATTTACTATCCTGCGTTTCATAAGTTTCAAGCCATCGCTTTGAAGCTTAACAACTTGCCAGAATCATATCGACCAAACGCGGGACCAAAAGTATGAATTTGTCTCTAGCTCTGTGATGTATTTCTGGCAAGTTATCAGGCTCGACTTATAAAACGTAAGATAAAGTGTCCAGTTTTCTCGCACGTTGGATGGCTGAGGCTTGCTGTTTGTGACGTGATTAGTCAAACTGGACAAGGCCGAAAAAAGATTGACTTTCTAATATATTTGAGACGAAAATCCCTGTTCTCTTTCATGTTGTTATTTAATTTTTTTGTTTTGTTTTGTTTCAACTCAAGTTTTGGGCATTAATTCTCCTCAATTGCAAATCATTTGTTATTTCCTATTTTTGTTTTCGTTTTTCTTTAAGCTTTTATTGTAGTGCATTCTAAGGGCGAGTCATACAATGACACGTGCCAATATTTATTAGAAATATTTAAAGTGTGAAGTGTGGGAAAAGAGAAACGACGAAGGATTATCATTTACGATAGAATCTCAGAACGTATTTGCGTTTATATCGAGTCTTCTAATTATGTAAAATGTTACATCTATGTTATGAAATACAAGACGGTACGTTAGGCGATGACTCTGTATGGTTGTATCGACTTGTAAACTATTTCCACCTTATCTGGACTCGGTACAAACTTACGCGCGTCGTGACGAAGATATTCTGTGGCTAGGCTCCGAAAAGTGTAAGCTTATATCAATGTAATATCATATGAGTTATTATAGATGCAGCATAGAGGAATCAATGTTGAGGGAATGTTGGACTAAATTTTATTAGGAAAAATTGTGATTACGGCAGTTATTGTATCTATTTAGCAGAATGCCTTTCGAGCTAAGAATCATTGGCGAAAAGCTTTTTTAACATTGACTCTTTATCGTTGTTCCCTTGATACTCATATGTTATAATATAACGAGCATGCCGATAGTTCCTCCTTGTTGAATAAGATTGACGAGTTTGTTATTAGGCAATTTTAATTGAGCAATACCTACGAGGCTTACAAACTACAATATTTAAGTACCCGTAGTTTATAAGTATGCAACTGTATGAGTCGCGTACAAGCGATACACAAACCCTAGTGTGTGTGTGCGTGTGTGTATGTATGTGTTTGAAGGTATGAGAGAAGGACAGAGAAAGAAATAGATTGCGAGACAGAGAAGGTGTTGTGCGAATGATAATGAAAGAGTGACAGTGCGATAGAAAGAAAAAGCTATTCTGCGACGTTTATATTGTGCTGCGCAAGAAAGAACGTGAACTATTCCAAGGTACGCCCCCGCTATTACTTACCACCTATTACTCCAAATAATAATAACGGTATGTCCAAAACGCAACGTCAAAAAACATTGCAACGCAATAAATAAAATTAAAAAATAAAAGAAAGTTTGTGCGGAAAATATGGTAGCGTTTTCTTCATTATTCTGGACGTTTTAGTGCTGAGGAAAGGTGAAAGAGTTGTGTATATATATGTATATATATATAAATATATGTTTTTGTGACTAAAGGCACTTGTGAACAAATTTATGGAAACGAGTAAAAGCTGCTCTAAGTACGTGCGTCTCATTTATTCATATTTTACACAGAATCGATTCGAATTTATAAAAATTAAATTATTATTATCATGAATGGAAAATGATAGCTTGGAGTTCACTGTTCTTCGGCACAAAATAAATGTCCCGGTATATGGTACCTTTCTGTCTGTCCGCTGGTCCTCTTCCCTCCTTAATATCCCCTATCGAAAAAACCAAACGTTCTTGTTATAGGCCATCCAACTTGTTTGCAATTCACCGCAAACATGATCGTCTCTGTACGTAAGTACAGGTGGCAGTGTATCGAGTGTAAGTGCTGCTCCATATGCGGTACATCGGACAACGATGTAAGTATTATTGCCAAACGGTAGCAATCGTTTTCTGTAAAACAATTCTGTTTTGTCAAATCAGTTTTTGGTTTCACTGACCAAATAATTTCGACTAGGATCAGTTGCTGTTTTGCGACGACTGCGACCGTGGCTATCATATGTATTGTTTGGCCCCACCTCTCGCATCTCCGCCGGAGGGTTCCTGGTCCTGTCAACTCTGCCTAGCCGAATTCCATCGGCATGACTAACTCTGAGCATGTACGAGGGAGATAGTACATCGGATCTATCTAACGCAATCCTAGGTCAGCTAGTAAAGATTTTGAATTAGAATATGAACTACGATTCATTATTTATCCTTGATAAAATCTGGTTCTGTCAAACGGACAAGTATTATTTTTATTCATTAATTAGAACGAATCCCAAAGCTTGAAAAATGAATTCGCATTTAATGTGCGACGCGTGTTTTCAATGGCAGCTATACGTATTTTTCAGGCAATACTTTGGGAAGATTGTGAAACTTTTATTTGTTGTTGTTGTTTTTTTTATGTTTTTTTTTCATTTTAACATGTAACATTTTAGCTGTACGAATTTTTAATCAAGGCGAATTAAAGATGCGTTCCATCGGTATTAAATACTTTGATGAATCTTCAGTTCTACTCTTCTAATTCGGAATCTATTTTATCGTCTAACAACAATTGAAATTTTGGTCATCTCTAATATTATACGATGTTTAAGAGAGAAAAAACGCTTGAATTCAATACAATTTGGATCTCAGACTTTATATTACTTCTCATAGCACAACCTTGCTAATAGTTTGAAACACGATGAATCATATGAAATCTTATTGAAACGAAATGATTTAAATTCTACAAAGACCTAAACGTTACTAACTGTTCGGTAATAATTGATAAAACAATAGATAGATAGAACGTTGTCTGTTTGTCTGTACGTACCATGATACTCAAGCTTTTACACTTAACAATGTTGTAGCTAACGTTAGCAGCATAGATCTATTACACTAACTAACGCAATATTTGCTGGAAAAAAAAGTATATTATTATATTATGAATTACGATACGATCTTCTTGGTTGTTTAGCCCAGTATTTTTATATTTTATATATCGAGTGTACTTAATTTAAGATGCCATGGTGATTTTTGGTGCCCATATTACTATAACATAGATCCACCTTGCGTTTCAGTTTTGTAAGATTTTGAGAGAGAGAAGAAAAAAACACAACAATAACTGTATACACCTATTATAATAGCGCAAAGTACGTTTTGGAACTAAATTTAACAAGATTCTTGATTTAATTTTCATACCATTTATTTCTATCGTGATGTATGCAATTTTATGTAATAAAAAGATTGGTTTATACAGACAAGGGTGTGGCTTATAAAGATAGAATTAGTTTGTATGATTGTGATAAGAAAATGACATTGGCAAAATACTGACATGACACTTGCAGAAAAAATAAACCCAATAGCATTGAAGTCAATGAAAATAATTCAGAAACTTTGTCTCATTTTGCATTACATGGTTCGATTTTATTCAAAATAATTACAAGAAAACTACAGCTACATTTTGAATGTTAGAGTACGCGATAAGTGTTACGTAGTAACTTGGTCAGTATAAAAATGTCTCAAAGTTCGTTAGCGGAGTTTCATATTTCAACAAGAATTTCTGACAGCGATTTCCGACGAAGGTTGGGCACTGTTGCATCTCTGGCTGGATAGCCAACCGGAAGTAGCAGGGTCAATTTCTCAGATGCAGGACGATTCAAGAGCTTACGAAGCGCCGGTCCACAATTCAATGGAGTTGATGTTAGTGTTACCAATCCAGTGCTCTGAAAATGGAGTAAAATTTAATATCATAAACATTTGAACAAGAACGAGGAATAGATATAATTTTTTTCGAGTTTGACGTGATGAAAAAAAAACTTTCAACTTGGGTGTAAACTAAATTCGCACCCTTACACCAAAGTTGAGGCTTTTTTCCATGAGGGTGGGGTTTGATGCAGAACGAAAAATCACCTGTATTGCTGTGAGAAGTATGCCACACGCAATAGAAACACTAATTTCGTTATAATAGTGAATCTTTCTCTTTCCATCAGGCCCGACGCTGTATATTTGTTTAAAAACCAAAATCAGGTACGGCGCGATGGTCAAATATTCCTTTATCCAATCGGTTCGAAGTGGCTGTAAATCGGTTGTCCATTTTTTCCCCATTCGTTTTTTATAATTAATTTCTTCCTCCTTCTCAACAATTTCCCTGATTGCAGCCTTTGTCCGAGGGTCCGATACTGCCACAAAAGTCCAGGGCTCGGTGTGCGCTCCACTGGGAGCAGTACCTGAAATTCATTCACAGTCAGCGTCAGAGCCGTAATTATTCAAAAAAAATCACTACATACCTGCGGATTTAACAATTTCCCGAATTACTTCTTTTGGTACAGGATCTGGACTGAAGAATCTAATCGTACGTCTAGCAGAAGCAACCTGATAAAACTCCCGCGCCCTGTGAATTAGCTGCTCTTCGGAAGGCCTTGTGTAAATGTAAGGCACATGTTCCAGGTCCCTGGGTAGAGCAGGTTCGTCGTCATTGTCATCAGCCGAATGTTCTCCATCGTTCTCATCTGGAATTTTATTAGAAGCAATTGGCAAAGATAATCTCGCACTAACTTTCATCGGCCTACCTGCTCCTTGTTCATCGTTCAAGGATTCCGATTCATCTTGATCCTGCTCCAGTATCTTTCTGGCAGTTTTCGCTACCCTCGATGACCGAGCAAAAGTGTTGAAAAGAAGAAAAGAGACTAAGCTGATGACAAGGTAATGCCAGTAATTGGCAAAGAACGGAAGGCTCTGCAAAATCATGTCACGCTTTCAACGGCAGTGATATCCACATACGTATTCGCCAACTGTAACGTATCAATAATTTAATTATTTCCAGACTATTCCTCTTTACTGGTTGCTTTTTTCCTTATCAGCAAACACGTTCCGTTTACCAAGCGTATATTATCAACTTGTGTAAACGCGATTGTTCGCCTCGGGTCGCTGTCTCATTCATTAAAATCAATAACAATCAATTCGATTTAGATGTCTGTGCTTGAGGACAAGTGTGCTTCACATATCCTACCATTCATACATATTATATGTGCGTGTCATTATACGGTGTGTAGAAAAACAGCTGCACCGTGATTCAGAGGAAATTTGTAGCCGGTGTAAGTATACCTTCAAGGTGAGACAAGATTAGGCGGTAATTAGAGCCGATCAGGATGACCACGTGAGATCGAGTCTATTTTTGAACCAGAAACGCGGCTTCCGCGAGTGCGTCGTTCGCTAGTCGAAGGTCTGTCTCCATTTGCTTGAATCGTTGAGCGTGTTAGCGATAATATGCATATCGAACGAAATTGTCCGTCTCCGAAAGCTGCGAATAACGCGCGATTTCATTCACAATAAGTGAGCAAGCTTCAACGGTATTTAAATGAAAAAGAAAGAAATAATAGAGGAATAATTAGAAAACAGCGCGTAGTATAGTTGACGAAATAGATCGTAGATGGCGAGAGGCGTGCGAATAATAAAGAGGAAAACAAAACACGGCAGAGCAGAAAATCCCAAGCCGAAAGATTGAGTGAGCCTGCACGAGGCTTCGTCGACTGATTTTCGACTCTGTTATTTAACGATGGGCTAAACGTCCATCCGCTCGATACCTATCGTGTTTTAGATCGAACATGTCTTCGTTTAACTCATCAAGTGATAAAAGCAGATCGTCGCGCCGAACGAAATGTCATTGTAGCGTCAGACGAGAGCCTTTCGAGCTTAAGTGACAGGTAGAAAAAAACATGGCCGCCGATTGTCATGTGCTCTAATCTCGGCCGAATAATTGACCAGTTGTTGTTTGCTTTTGTCATTAAAAGTTGAAAAAGAATTTCAAATCCAACCTCGAAAGTGATCCGATTCATTTCTCGCGTTCAAATCTACGCGTAAGAAATTATCGCGATACAATTTCGTACACGTACAAGACGCGTATTAGCTGTTTGAACAGGATAATTTGCGTCTAATTGTACGACGACGGCGACGACGACGACGACGACGGAATCGTAAAGGTTATTTACGTACGATTTTTTCAACTCGTCAAAAGCATGGGTATAAATAACTTGGAAAACCTGCGAATTGACGCGCAGTGTCAAAAGTTTCCAAGGTATCACGCTTTGTCTTTATTTCATGCGTTTGTAACTACGCGGCCCGGTTGTGCAATAAGAATAATTTCCAAATAAAGCACCGGTGGACATGATGAAAGGTGTTTATAAATTTCTTTGCTTCTTATAATTTTCTATACCCATATACGTCTATTCTCTTTTCGGCAAGTTAAATTATTTCCAACTCATTGAGTCCGATAACGTTAGTTCCCCGTTACGAACGGTGCATTTCTAAGAGAGGAAGTTGATAATGAAGGTCCGCCGTAAACACAACCAAGGAACGGCAAAAACCCCGTGAAGAACATACGCTGCACATAAGTCGAGAGGCGAACGGTTCACCGCAAAAACGGAAGAAATCTTTATCAGCTGAAAACAGTCGAAGCAAGTCAACGACGACGCAAGGCGCGGCAAGTCGTTCTCGTCTCTTCTGTAAAATGGCGTCTTAAAGTAATGCAAGTATACAGTTCTGGGCCGTGATTTAATCGTACAAAGTTTTGGACGTCATATTTGTCAGATCGGTTCTTCGAAAGCGTTGCGTTGTGGTACGGACGAAGTGTGCGGGCGAAGATAATCCGAGAAGACAACAACCACGGGTCAAGGAGACGACGGAGATGGACGTCTCTACCTCCTGCAACGCCACCATGCAGCCACCGTCCCTACCCCCACCACCCGATAAACACCTCGTCGTCGCGGAGACGGAGATGACTGTAACCCACGTGCTGACATTTGGTATTTATTTATTATTAACATTATTACGCTCGCAGGCACGTATTTTCTGTTCAAATTTTTCTCGCATGCATATTCATCGTCGCGCGCACGGCAGGGTGCAATTAAGTAAGCCTGACGGCGACGAAAGCGCTGCCGCATTATCGCCAGCTGTGTATTTTTCCCTGTAACCGCAAGTCCTGGAAAACAAGCTTATCGCGGCTACCGTTAAACTAGCTTTCGGCTTAAGATAGGACCCATTTGTTTCCAATGCCCGATTTTCTTTCCTCTGGCCAACAGTTGGAATCGGATATTAGTATTCACGTTTGTTACTGTCGTTGCAGCAGCGGTGTGTAGATAAGGTCGAATTATCCGAAGTAAGCGCGCGACAAATTGAGGATAATTGCGTCAGTCGTCGTAACGCGAGTGTCGAAATTTTTCGCTCAGCGACAAATATTCGATGACAATTGAACGATTATAGTTAATGCTACTACTATACTACTACCACTACTCCTACTACTCCTACTCCACTATACTCCGTTTAGCAAATTATTGCGTAACCATGAAGAATAAGAAGAAAAAAACACCAGTTATGCAACGTTTGTTTGATAGCAGCTGGCGCCCCGACTCAGCTGGCGAAAAGAAGAATCTCAGGGTTATACGGTTACCTCGATCCGCAAACCTTCTGCTGCTGCCGATGCAAAAATTTATGCCACCGAAAATGAGTATTTTTCGCCACCCGTTATCACCAGTCATAATGTATATATACATATACCGTCCACCTCTCCTCCTCCTCCTCCTCCCCCTCGTCAAACGGTATCTCAAAAGCGAGAATAACACATCTGTGTACAATACGTACCAACTAACGAGCCAACCACGGATCAAAATGCGGTACGTATAACAACAACACCAACAATAACAACAAAAAAATAAAACGATAAAAATAATCGTAATCCGTAACACGCGGCCGGTGACACTGATAGCGTTCGTTACGGATCTTATCTCTCGGTTTCCCCGCAGCAGCAGCGAGAGCCAGTTCGAACATAATTCCTTCCCCTTCCTTCCTTTCTCGACGTTGCTGAAACTCCACACCTAAGAACTCTCCGCGTTGCCCTCGTGTTTTCCAAATCAGCTGTTAGCCGTCGCTCGCAGGTCCGGGTGGGGGGGCAATTCGCAGCGGAACGTAGGAAAGGGGGGGGCGGGGATGAGCGGAGGGCAGCCCTCCTCACGCTGCGCCGCCTGTCATGTCCTCCCCCCTCCTTACTCCAACCCTCGAAAGGCGGGGGTGTCTACGGTCAGTTGCCAGCGGGACACCGCACCGCGCATCACGTAGTGGAGAGTGTCGCTCTTTCTTACGGTATTTCCACGACTTCTTTTCGCGTATAATATCATTGGACAAGGGATTTATTTTTTCGTGGTTGATTACGAGGCTTAGTAGTCCACATTCGCGTTTGGCTTGATATTCGAGACTTCGCGTTTGTGTCTGTAAGATATTATAAATATAACGTCGTTGGTATTTTTGTGGTGTCGCGAGGAATATGCGTATGTACATATAGAACGTGGCTCTCTCATTCATTGTGAACGTCTGGTATTAACGAGTTTTACTCGTATATACTAATAACGTCTGGAAACGATTATTCCAGTTTATTATATACTTTGACTTAGCTTGCGTTTAACGCTGGTATTATTATTATTACTACAAAACGCACGGACTGTGTTGGCAAGTGACTTGAACTACGTGCGCGTACCTTACACTTGATACTACTTGTTCTAAGCGAATATTATAATCGAAACAAAGGAGAGGAGGGGCTTTCCTATGAATTGGCAAACACTCGGTGAACGAGAAGTGGAAAAAAGTGTCCGCGGAGTTTGGCAGTGAAAGTGGGGCAGTCCCGTTGTGTGGTAGTCATCGATATTCGAGAAGAAAAATCCCGAGTGTTGGTCTCCTGCTACGGATTGTTGTTTTGTTGTTTTTTTTTTTTTTTCTGTTCTTGTTTCGTTTTTGCGCCTTATCACGGTACATGCCTCCGCTTTACACAACGTATTAACGCCGCGCACGCACTCACACAGAGAAGATACACCGAGCAGCAGATTGTGACACGCGCTGCGCACAGTAGTATTACTACCACCACTTTAGCGCACATACAGGCGTCATAGATACATACATACGTTGCTGCTGCTGCTGCTGCTGCTGCTGCTACACACCGCAGGTCAATTTCTCGAGTCTAGACTAACAGACTTCAGACCCAGGAGTCCCCGACGTCCTTCGCAATCGTCGCAGCGTTCGTATACGCCGTTCGCAATGTCGAGCGAGACGACGCCGAGGAGGAGAGGAAAGAGGGATTAGATATTATACTTACTTACTTATACCTACATCGTACGACTCACTTGACGCGCGGAGATATTAAGAAGGCTCATTTTTTTCTGCACAGGACCGGGGGACACCCGATGGTAACGTAGCGCAACAACACCGCGGAAAGTTACTGTATATAACTTACGGGAAAAACAGGATATATATGTGTATTTGTGTGTGGCGTGTAATACCTGACTCTAATCGACGACACTGGTGCTAATCCGTTGTGCCCCGTGATAATACAACTACGAAACGAATAGACCAAAAGCGAGAGAGAGAGAGAGAGAGAGAGAGGAGGAGGAGAGGACGTAAGACGAGAAGAGGAGAGTCGAGGAGAGACAACGCGGTTGAGTTGCGGTTAAAAATAAAATACATTCGGTATAATGCGAGAGGAGGGACCAACTCGGAGTAGAAGTTGAAAGTGCATACGAAATTAAACGGTCGTCTTCGTCGTCGTCGTCGTCGTCGTGTTATACGGAGGTATTAGGAAAGTCCCAAGAAGACGACCGATAGACATCTTTCTCTGTTGCAACGCAGTTTAAAACGTATTATCATTGATTAACGTATTAGGGTAGGCTTGTGTTCCTCCTGTGGAACTCCATAATAAGGAGAATAGTAGCGAGAGAAAATAAAAGAATCGTCGAGATCGAGGTAAAAGTCGACTTGTGATGAGTGGTGAAAACAAGTTGAACTGCCGTCGTAGATCGGGCGAAGAAGAGGAAAAAGAAGAAGAAACTTCTTGTTACAATAGTAGCCGCGATTGTCACACGCACCACGCGGCTGTTCTCGTCGTCAGCTGACCTGCAGCACGCAATAGAGATACGATAACATCTCCCGACTGGTGCACTGGGTCGCTTATAGACTTGCGTCGTTGTCGAGGAGGATAAACAGACAGCGATCGGCGTACGATTGGATCATCCACTTTGCCGGTCAACGCGGTTTCTTCGAATACAAAGCCGAAGAAAGGTAGAAGAAGGAGGACCATGAAGAACCCGGAACACGAGAGTGGATATTTCGAGGACGGTAGCGACGTCGAGATTATCGGCGAGTCCGATCACTCAAACTCCGGGGCATCCGGACGCAGGGGGATCAAGTGGACGTCGGGTGTATCAGGTGGATCCGGAGGATCCGCCGGATCCTGCAGCTTGGCCAAGGCCATCAATGAGTTGGACGTTAGCGATTCGCCCGCATCGCCGCAGCCCGTAACGACAACGGGGGACTACGACTACCACGACGACGACAACGACGACGTCGACGTCGACGTCGACGACGACGACGACAACAATGACGTCGACGACGATGTACGTCGGCAGAGAAGACCTAGAGGTAAATTTCGCCTCGTCGATTATATCTACCGCAGCAAATAATACATATTTGTGTAATCATCATCATCATCATCATTTATTCGTTTTATTCAAAAATTCACCATTTATTATTGTTCATTTACATTAGACTCAAGTATTATTATTTTATAATCGTATAAGAAGAACGTAGTAGCGCTGAGAAAAATCACTGCAGGAATTTATATTATCGACGAATTCATATATTATATCTAAAGAGACAACCAGCGTATATACAAATACTATTATATATATATATGTATGTATATGTATATATACACGCCTATGCTGCAGAGAGTTGCTGGAATCATCGATTCGCGGAGCTCGGGTTTTACCTTCGATCGGGATTCCCGTCAGGCCACTTTCCAACTTTTTCTCTCTATCTCTCTCTCTCTCTCTCGCTCTATCTTCTAATTTCGTTTCAATTTTTCTTGTTTTTTAACACGTACACACACACACGCACACAGAGTTATCAGGCACATATTTACGTATTATATAAAGATACAAGCACAGAAATTTATATTAACATCGGCAAAACCTTGGACGAGTCGCGAGTGTAGATAAGAGAAAATTGTAAATCGAACCGAATCGGCGAGCTGAGAGAGGTTTGAAACGAGGTTGAAGTTAGTAAGGTTATCTTAACGAAACATTGGGAAGAAAAAAAATTACTGTTTTCTTATTTTTACTATGATTTCGTTTTTCGCTCGTCAGCCGGTTGTTTTCACGTAAACGGAAAAAGCTGGAAAACCTGGAATAGAAAACTTTTCTCTTTGTCGAGAAAACAAATCGGATTAAACGGTTGAAATTTCAAAGCGATTTGAATTTCAACCGAATGTAAAGTCAACAAGCTGAACGATTTAGGTCTCTTAATCCTCATCCTCCTCATGCGAATGCCATTGCCATTGTTTCCGTTTAACATCTTAAGCCGTCGACTGCAGCCGCATAACGATGGTTAATAATCCATCCCTTCTTTTGTCCCACATAAGCTAATCTCTCATGAATACACATTCCCGGAAGGTTATGGCGGGTTTGAAAAGTACAATGGGTAATAGACCTAAAATTTCAGTTCCATTTTTGAATTATAGTATAACGTTATATACCCTATTCGAACCGCAAAAACCGACCGATGATGAGTAAGGGTGCAATAATGATGAAAATCGTTTTCGCGCAGGTGTAATTAGCCTTCTAACAATTAGGTTCGGGTTTATCCTCGGTGAAAACATCGGAAATTGGGAGGGAATTTTACGACCTCGACTTTACGCCGCGACACGACGGGTTTAATTTGGGTCGGCTTTGTGTCCCGGTTGTTTAGACCGTCTACTCAATACTATATACACGCTTTTCTCATATACAATTTTCATACAGGCGTATTGCACGTATTATATTATATTATATTATATATGTATATAAACACATAGAGGGTGTCCATCCATGTTTATGGCTTATAATACGACTGAAACAAAATACGCAGGAGGTCTCCACGTGTGTGCATGTATTTCGTGTCGCCAGTATCAACTCGAGTGTATTTATTTGTTATGCCCCGATGATGATGCGGTTAAGAGAAGTAGCACTTTGTGTATTAAGTATGATATACCGATCAGTTGGTGTGAGTAAGCGTTACACATTATACTGTATGCGTCAGCGGTATTCGGAGAGCAATAAATGTTGAAACAACAACACAACAATAGCAGGGGGCGGGGGAGGGGGGCGGGTACCGGTGCAGCAACGGCAGCTTTAACTTTGAACAAACAATTTGAATTTCGCAACCTTTTCGAATATCGACGCACGATTGACGTTTTGAATATACCCGTTTGAGTTTATTACATGGATGTATGTATAATGTATAGGTATGTAGAAATAATCATGATTTATGTAGGTAGGTAGGTAGGTAGGTAGGTAGGTATAGAAAATTCAAACATGTTTGAATAATACTTTCGGCGAAATAATAAATTGGCTGGAATTTCGTTGGTTCTTCTTCTTTTCTTTTTTCTTTCTTTCTTTCTTTCTTGTTTATTATTATTATATCGTCTCGCCGAGATTTCAATTCACTTTCTTTTCTTTCTATAACCGCACCACCATTACTACCGCTGCTGCTGTTGATGCTGATGCTGATTCGATCCCCACCCCAACTACCACAATTATTACCGCTCTTACTTTATATCTCCGCCATATCACCGTCCCTGCGGTTCATCTTTCGAGAAAGTTGTATGAATATAAATAATTAGCGAAATATACGTTCATATGTATGTTGTGTGTGTGTGTGTGTGTAACGTATATATATATACCTACATAGGTATATATGTGTATATAACTACACGATTGTGTTTGCAGCTTAAATGTATTTTGTATATGTCCCTACACACACACGTCATGACCAAAACGCTATACTAAACAGACTCGCGAAAACATATTTTTATTCTTAAAGATCTTGCGATATTTTCACGAACCACCGACAATGTACATACATCTGTTTTGTTTTTCTTTTTTCAAATTTTTTTTTTTATTTTTTATTCATTCTTCCGAGTGTCGTCTCTCTCTTTCTCTTTTCTGCAGTCAGTACTGCTGCTTCTGCTGCTGCTGATGATGATGATGATTATATATCACGTCGCCGCAGCAGCAGCAGCAATAGCAACAGCACCAACAACAGCAACGCGACGTATCTTTTACCGTATTAATATACACGTATAATATCCATTATGTACACCAATACACGTATGTTTATGTGTATGTAAAAAATACATGGAACGCTAACTTATGAGTATTGTATAATGTACGAAGTACAACCATTTGCGTAGATCGAGAAACTTAAACCTACGTATGTATGTATGTACATAGAGAAGAGCAGCAGCTATCTCCGAGGACAGGTATATACGTATATAGTATAAGAGGTGTAATAGCTGTTGAATTTCGTGTTTGTTAACGCGTTATTAATTTTTAAAACTATGCGAATATACGGAATATAGCGTCTGTGGTTGATTCTTTTTTTTCCTTTTGGTTTTTTTTCTCTTTTTTTTTTTTTGATCTACCGCATAGGCCTCGCCGATACCACACCATGCATAAACAACAAATTCAGAACCTTAACTAAAGGTTGCGTAATAGCCTGAGTATGTCGCGATGCGTTGCTGCAGTACACGTATGTACATACATATGTTTATTTTGAATGTATTATAGTTATATGCATACGACTTGACGATGCGGAAAGACGGAAGGACGCCGCGCGTCTATATGAAGTTTTTTTCCTGTCCTCTTGGCACTTTTTTTTTTTTTTTTTTTTTTTTTTAATGTCTGTTTCTTTGATGTTAACGAAAAAAGAAAGATTACGACAAATTTTTGCACACGTCTCGCAAAATCATTTCATCCAAGGTCGATATCATTCTGCATTATACTGACGTATTACATACACGATACGTGAAATATGTAACCTATTATGAATCAATAATGCGGAAATGATAATATAATAACAATATTGTGTGTTTATGGATGTATACATATATGTATGTATTTGATTTTGAATCGATCTTCAGGAGAATCGATCTTCTGTATCAATTCTTCAGTCGTTGATTTCTCGAAAGAATCTATTCTTTTACCTGCTTCTCGGTTTCCGGGTTCTGAGGCAATATCAAATGAACAATCTTATTTTACCGAGTCACGTAAAAATATTAGAGTGCGAGAATGCTTATAGAACAAAGAATAACTAGAGCAGAAAGTAAACAGTAACCATTGAGGTTAGGATTTTGGTTAATCGCTTAGCTCAAGGTTTCGATCATTAGCTTATTGTTAATGTGGAGTTTGTTTTTTTTTTTTGGGACACGTAACATGAAAAGATTGATTTCAGCAAAATCGATCTTTTCGACCCTTCGATTTGTAGTGGAATCGATTTTCACACGTATAACATCTCGATAGATCGATCTTTTCGGTCGTTCGATTTTCAGTAGAATCGATTTTCACACGTTCGATTTCGAATCGATCCAGGGATCGAATTTTTACAAAAAATCGAACATCCCTAATTGCCATTGTAACTGCCGCATGCTGAGCTGCGGAAGGAGGATCGTTATTGAAAAAGCACGAGCGGCGCGAGAAAGGCGAATCCAAGAACCACCTGCGGCGAGGCGGAGTTAGTTAGATAAAGAGAGAGAGGCCCGCGTCTGTTCCTTGGCTTTGCTTTACCTTACTTTACCTTACTTTACCTTACTTTACTTAACCTTACCTACCGCTACGCTGCTTCGTATCATATCAGGAGGCAAGACGACGACGGACGAAGCGCAAGCCGCAGACGAGCGACGGTCGGCTGGTCGGTTCTCGTTCGAAGAACCGAAAGAAAGTCGGTCCCGTTACGAAATAGCGAGTGAATGCCGGCAATCTAGGTCAAGCAAAAGCGGAACTTCTGCACACCGAGTACCGGCTGTGACTCTCCGCTGCTAAAACGCATCATACATACAATGTCTGGTCTGCATGCTTCGCAAAATTTCTTAGGCGGCTTAACGTTTCGACCTATGCACATATGTACGGTACGTTAATGCCTACACAGCTTTACGTTCCCGTCGCTACCGTTAATGTAACAATGCTGCTTACTACTGATGCTTCTGGATACTGCCGAAGCAGACAGCCTCATGCCTAAATGTACCGTTCGTCGTTCGGTTCTCTTAGTTCTCTAGGTCGGGGTCTCACTAATTCGGCTCTTCTTGGTCGCGTTGAATTTCTTTCAGAATTCTGTGTAGATACGTGATATTCTTTCATTCATCTATAATCTATCGGAGAATTTACTTACCTTTGCACGATGGATGTGCACTTGTATACGTATGTATTATAATATAGATTATGCCTATAACTAACTGACTAACACATATAAACGTCGTCAACGACGACGACGACGACGACGACGACGATCGCGGTGTTATAATAACTGGGTCAAATTCTAGGCAAGCCGCGTATGTTGTATTTTATACATACCTATAACGTCGTACACGTTCACCCTCGACTATGTAGCGACATAAAACGTATGTACGTGTGGTACACCTATCTACTACTGCTACTCGTAGATACATACATACATACGTGCGGACGCGTAACGTGGTACGTACCTGAATTCGATCATGGCCGCCGTCACCACCACCTTGACACAAATCACGAGTCATTTTGCGAAGAGCGCACCTCAATCCCGCCGCCGCGCCGCGCCGTTTTTTACCTTTGACTCTTTTTCTCTCATGGTGTGGTCCTGCACACTTACTTTACATATAAAAATACATACATATGTGTGTGTGTGTTTGTGTGTGTGTGTAAAGTAATTTTTGCTGACTTCAATAAATAAATAAATGTACTATTACAAAAATTATATGTATACACCCACACACACACACACACACACATACAATTTGCGAAAAAACATCTTCCAATCTTAATGTTGTTATTACCTTTTAAACTCGTATTATTTCTTTACCTAGAATACGCTACTTCTCCAGCTGTGTTTCCTGGTCGTTTCTCTCTCTCTCTCTCTGTCTCTCTCGATTTATTCCTCTTCGTCCTCCCGTTTTTTTTTACCGTTCTTCAATTTTATCTGTGTATGCATCTACCATCGGATATTTACCCACCTTATGCTTAGCCTGTATGATTCATCTGTAAATTACACTAGATTGAAAAGGTAGTAAAGTTATTGTAACGATATTTGGGGACGGGGGGGGGAGGGGTCACGAGTCGGGGTCAAAACTTGAAAGGATCGATGTTTGGAATGGTCGATATATATATATGGAAATTTCAAACATTTGAAAATAAAATAACGAACGAATAGTTGTTCGAAATATATTGATTTTTGAAAGTGTCAAGTGATTAGTAGTCGTTGGTAGTAAATTATAATTCTTGATTTTTGAAAGTGACACTGATTGAGTATCATTCTAATCAGTGACACTTTCGAAATGAAGATTTCGAACAATTCATCTCTTTTTATTTCATTTTCGAATGTTTTTGAAATCGGTCATTACAAAAATATTGATCCTTTCAAGTTTTCACCGCCATCAAAAAGCCACTAATTTCTCATTTTTGCAATAACTTTGAAGGAACGAAAATTTCAATATATTATCATATGTTTTGTTTTATTACGGTTCACAGAATTTCAAAAACAATTCCAAAATCTCGAAGTATCTTATCGGTTTTTCATCAGCATGAATCGTTACGATGACGAATTACTAACTTCAACACGGTTATATTACACTGTTGCGTATTGTTGATCGTTATTGCGACATACGTGGCTCGTTTCTGTCAAATGTGAAGGATATATCAGTATTATTACGTAGATGTGCGTGAAATTGAATGTCTTATTACACATTTAAAAAATAAAATTTTTTGTTTTTTGTCCTCATACATGTATAGGTATATACTGATGTACTTACCTGCGCAAATACTTCTCGTTAATTGATTTCGATTTCGCCTATGTATCCCCTCATTATTTTTAAATACATATAGCTATATATGTTTATAGTAGTACATCTATGATTCGCGTAATTACATTTTGCGCAACTGACGACATTATATGTATAGTATAAGCGATGAAAAAAACAAGCAAGAAATGACCAATAAAATAATGAGAATAACGGTAGTAATACAAACTGAGATTCACGGGATTTCGACAGTTTGGAAAAATTGTCTTATCATCGTGGTGTCGTATGTAGGTATATCTACGGTGGGTTGTTTATTTTTTCTTTTCGCTTCGTTTCGTTTCTTTTGTCTAACGCAACCACTCGGCCCACGTTGCAGCAGATCGTATAATACCTACAAAGTCAGACGCAGTGAGTTGCGCATTATTGCGTATACATTACACCTATACATGTATAATGCATGCGTGAACGAACGGTCTCGTTTCTAAAAATTTTACTCTCTACTTTCTATTTCTTTTCTACATATATTATATATTCGATAGTTTTTCCAGGTTATTCTCAATAGCTGAAGAATAATTTATATATTGCCAGTCGAGATAATATAACTTATTATTAATATGTTGAAAATTTACAAACAATTTAGGCAATTTGTAATAATTCTTTTATTCTCTCTTGTTTACAGTTAATCTGGCCGACAATGGAGGTCAAAGGGTCGATATGTCGCACTTTGACCTACTGAAGGTCCTCGGAACCGGAGGTCAGTATACGAAATGTTTATACACGGAATAATTATTGATTGAAGTGAAAATAAATTTTTTTGAAAGAAAGCTCGCCTAACAAAAGGAACCAATAACTCTTATTAACAATGAATTACATATATTTCAGCCTATGGGAAGGTCTTCTTGGTTCGGAAGAGAACCGGCGCCGATACCGGACGTCTGTATGCCATGAAGACCCTAAAGAAGGCATCGATAGTTCAAAAAAAGAAGACCACGGAACACACGAAGACCGAAAGACAAGTCCTCGAGGCTGTTAGGGATAGCCCATTCCTGGTCACGCTGCATTACGCTTTTCAAACAGACGCAAAACTCCATCTTATATTAGGTAAGAACGAATTAAATTTTAGACAACGATTGTAATATTTGATGGTGTTTCTCTCTCTTTTTTTTTTGTTTTTTTTTTTCCCTCAAAATCGTTTTCACTTATTACGATGATGATCGTCGATTCTAAAACTATAATTATAAATAAACAATAACATGCAGCAAGCATTCATACATACATAATACATCATGTACTGAATTAACGGTTTGGCCATCGTCTAATTCGAGGACTTGAGATGGGCGTGATAACCTTCGACGGATTCGTTTTTACCTTGAAGCAAAACGCGCGGACGCAAGATCGGGTTTTAATCGTATAATAAAATTCTTTTTCAATGTTCTTATTTACTTATTTTTTTATCTTTCTTAATTGTTTTAGCCTGTTTTTTTCTTGTTTTTTAGATTACGTTAGCGGCGGTGAATTATTCACTCATCTGTATCAACGGGAACATTTCACGGAGGACGAAGTTCGAGTCTATATCGGCGAGATAATACTCGCACTGGAACATCTGCATAAGGTATTTAAAAGTAGAAGAAAATATATATTTTTTTTTTAAATACGTAAACCTTCGCTTCGTCTGATATATTTTTTTTTGTCATCTTTTTCTTTCTCTCTCTCTTGATCTTACAGACCAAGGTAACTTTGTTTATCGAATAAAAATGACTTGAAAATTTTGTCTCATATTTCTTTCATATATTATACTCACTTAAGCGCTATTTATGGAAAGAAATATACCAATGATGATATATTTAAAAAAAAAATTTCAATCTCATACATGTTAAAATATTTATCTCTACCTTCCTCTCTCTTTTTTACAGCTTGGAATTATATACCGCGACATTAAACTCGAGAATATTTTACTGGATCGCGAGGGCCACATAGTTCTTACCGATTTTGGCCTCAGCAAGGAGTTTCTCCCTCATGAGAGAGAGCACAATGCCAGAGCCTACTCTTTCTGTGGTACGATAGAGTATATGGCGCCTGAAGTTGTTCGTGGAGGATCTGCGGGGCATGATATTGTAAGTGGTTTAAATAAGCAAAGATGAAATTAAAGACTTCGTGCAATTTCTGTAATTAGGTAATAGTTTGATGCTTATTTAAAAAAAAATTTTTTGATAATCCTACACAGGCGGTCGACTGGTGGAGCGTTGGCGTTCTGACGTACGAACTGCTGACGGGTGCCTCGCCGTTCACAGTTGAGGGGGAGAGAAATACTCAGCAAGAAATATCGAGAAGAATATTAAGAACGGAACCTCCTATTCCTGGGCATCTCAGTGCCTCTGTTCGGAGTTTCATTTCAAGTCTTCTGGTAAAAGATCCTCGACAGAGGTTAGGGGGAGGACCTCAGGATGCCAAGGAACTCAAGGAACACGAATTTTTCAAAAACGCTTCACCTGCCTTCAGTTGGGAAGCTCTTGAGTCTCGACAGATTACTCCTCCCTTTGTACCCAGGATCACTCACGAGCTAGACACAAGCAATTTTTCAGAGGAATTTACCAAAATGGTTGCTGCCGATAGCCCTGCTGTTGTGCCGCCAAATTATGACAAACTCTTTCGGGTAAGAATTGTCGTAGGATATTGATTTGAATAAGGAGTTAGAAAGTTTTGTTTTCATCTAATTTGTTATATGTTCAATTCAAATTTCAGGGCTATTCGTATGTCGCGCCATCGATATTGTTCACGGAAAATGTTATCAGTGAGGATATATTTAAACACGGTGAACGGACTACGAATGAGGATCAACACCAGCGTCCGTCGGCTTCGGACGTGTTGGCCGCTCGTTTCGAGGAATCAATGTTTTTCAAAACGTATGAGCTTGACCCCAGAGAGGAAGCTTTGGGTGACGGAAGTTTTTCAGTGTGTCGTAGGTGTAGGCATCGTGAAACGCAACAGGAGTTTGCAGTGAAGATAGTTAGCCGAAGAGTCGATTGCGGAAGGGAAGCGAATCTATTGCAGACCTGCCAGGGCCATCCGAGTATTGTAGAACTGAAACACGTTTACCACGACCGAGCTCACACCTATCTAGTAATGGAACTTTTGAAGGGAGGTGAACTCATGCGGAAGTCTCGTCCCTTCCCTGAGCTTCAAGCCAGTCGAATAATGCGCCAGCTTGCCTCGGCAGTAAGTTTCATGCACGCCAGAGGCATCGTACATCGTGACCTCAAGCCAGAGAACATAGTATTTGCCAACACAGGCGACGACTCGCTGGTGAAGGTGGTTGACTTTGGGTTCGCGAGAATTAGACGAGGCCGCGAGCCTCTTCATACTCCCTGCTTCACGCTACCCTACGCAGCGCCAGAGGTTCTTGCTAGGCAAGGATACGACGAAAGCTGTGACCTCTGGAGCCTGGGCGCCATCCTTTACTCTATGCTCTCAGGACGGCCCCCATTCCGAACGGGTTCACCGGATTTTGCATCACGCGTCAAGGCGGGTGACATAGACTTTGACGGAGAGGCATGGCGAGGAGTTTCAGCATCGGCGAAGAACGTTGTACGGGGTCTTTTAACGACAGATCCCAATCGGAGACTCACTGCTACCGAGCTTGCTAATCACGAGTGGGTTTTGGGCTCAACTACACCTGCCGCCACACCAGTGGCTGAATCTTCTTCTTCTATGTCAGCCTCAACCTCAATGAGTGAAAAGGGCCAGAGCTTCAAGCTGAGGGAAGTCGATTCGGCAAAGCTTGCTCAAAGACGAAGGCTTCCCAAAAGGTCCACATCGAGTTCCGGGTCTTCTTCGGCTTCCACAGCGTCCTCGAACCCCTCCGTTCAGCTGCTCCAGCCACCCAGCGCGAGCACCACCATCGCTTCCGCCTCCCCCGCGCAACCCAGTGTTTTTGACTTTGGCGAGGAAAGAGTAAACGAATATCTCAGTTCTTTGTCTTCCTCGTCTGACTCGAATTCGCCAAGAATAGCTGGCCGGAAAACTGAGAGGCCGAATCAATCCGGTGGCCCTAGAGCCAAAAGACGCAAACGCGATCTTGACAATGTTGCGAATGTTCAGGAAGACGGAAATGGAAGTGGTAACGGAAACGGGAGCGGAAATGAAAACGGTCCGGTTACAAGATCGAGAAAACGGAAGTTGGAGCAAAATACTAGCGGTTCCGATAGCTGTGTCGAATCTACCGATGCAACGACCCGCCCTGGTAAAAGAGATCCAATTGTACACAGAAAACAGAGAACTGGAAAACGGCCCAAGCGACTCGCTACCATAATAGTAGAGTAAAAATTGGATGTAAGCGTTTATGATAAGTTAAAGCTGACGATATTACTCGTTTTTGTTTCCTATGCATTTTCCGTGACGTAACGCTGCTGCCTTTGGGAGTTGATCGTGCAAGACGCGGATATCGCACCATTCCTATCTCAGTACTTTTAGATTCTTTGTAAATACATGTAGGTAAGTGTTGGTTTGAGCATCGCCATTATCGCCTACTATATTTTCAAGTGGCGTCTTTGATCAGTTTATAAAGTGAAGGTGTTGATTTTTTAACGGGTAGTTAGGCTAAATTGTAATAATACTAACGACGACAACGTAGATGAAAACAACTGTGTATAAATTCGATGAGTCAAGGGTCGGACGTCCTACTACCTTCGGTAAGAGACGTGTACAGAAAAAAGAAGAGAGTGAAGCATGAAGTTATTTTTATTGTTGAGTATTTAAAAAAAATGAGCATATCTAGAAATCTGTTTATTTTTTCTGCAATATTATAGTTATGCATACATACATACATATAATATATACACATCCTCATACATAGGTATATATAAATATAGATGATGTATAATTCTTGGGTTTTTCTGTGATTACAATATGTTGTATAAACGAAACGTTGTAACGAAAAGTTGACAATTGTTTAATACACACATACTGTGACTGTGCCTCGGGTATACCCAATTTTAAGAGTATACGGGAAAAACTTGGACTGGCGCCGTGTTAGTTGACACTATTTTTGAATCGTTATTATAGATAATTTAAACTACATTGGCGAAACTAAAATGTTACGGCTTTTTAAGAATTATTTTCGATGACAGTTCCCAGTCACGTTTCCCTAAACTCTTAACGAAAACTAGCTGAATGCTAGAATATACGTGTAATCGAGCTGGCCTTTTTGCCTTCGGATAAAAAAAAATTATAAGCCTGTTTTATCACTTACCTACATATTAATTAGCACGGGATTGCCGCGATTGTACGACTGCTGTAGGTATCGGATAACAAAAAATATATATATACATATATAATTTGAATTAAAATAATGAATAAATGAAAAGAGTAATGGGAAAGACTGAAGAGGTTGTATAAGACCAACTCAGGGAACAGGCATGCTTACAATAGAACGTCTTTAGTTATCGATATACAAGAGATACAGGTTCTGCAAGGCTGTACGCACACCTCTGCCAAAGACGACTGAAGCAACGTTACAATGTAAGACCAAACGAAAAAAATCATGAAGTAAAAAGAGAAAAACAGAAAAAAATCATGAAATCAATAAATGTAACGATAATAATAATAATAATAATAATAATAATAGCGATAACAATAACAATAATGATACTAATAGTAATAACAACAATAACAATAAATTAATAGTTAAACGTAATAAACCGAATCGTATACACAAAGCTGTGCACTGATTGCAAAACGGCGCTATGGCGCTGCTTATTATATTACTACTATAAATTGTACTTGAAAAAGCGTAATAGATACATGTTACATATTATTATGAATAATTGAAAAAGAAATAATAATTATGAAAACAAAACATAAACATAAATATATATTTAATATAATGGTATTTAAGAAGTGATATTCTTTAACAAGATGAGTATATACGAATATATACGTATATGTCTACGTATGCGTTCATATGTATACATATATGGATATTTTTATTTAGGAACATAGTCATTATGAATTATAAATTAAATTAATTACTGCTAATGAAATAATATTTCGTTTACTGTCTTTTATTTAAAAAAAAATTTTCCTTCTTTCTCTTGTGATATACAGTACCACTATTGTTAGCTACGTTGTAATAGACAATTTATCCTTTGCTGAAAGTGTATGTGATATGTTGTTATTACATACACAGAAAGTATAACTAGCAGCTTCTATGAAATATGAAGAATGCTGTTTTGTTGCTATGGGTGCATATAAAAGAGATGCCTCCTTTGTTACTACTGGTTGTTTAAATATATCATACGATGTTTATTTATATCCTGTGTATTTTGCTTCTTTACACCTTGATCTACACGCGCTGACTACGAAACCTTGAACGTTTAACCGGTCGTTTTTAGACTGGTCCTGTGTTTGTGAGTGAAGAAAACTCACGTGTATGATAATTAACGAATGAGTTGAAATACATTGGAGTGACTTAATGTTCCAATGATCATCAAGCAAACTTGTATCGAGATGGTAATTTAGCTTTGTCAGTGAAAAACAAGTAGACACTGTATCTTACACTTTTTGTTAGTGGGGTCCTTGGTATAAATAGTATGCTTAATAAATGTTTAAAATTAAATGCACGAGTAAATCAGAAAATCAGCATGTATTATAATAGAATGGTAAAAGAAGGATACATAAGCGTGATTAAAATTTAAAACGCTAGTTGATGTACAGGTAAAATGTTTTCTTACTACAATAATTGGACATATCGTAAACTAACTTCACCAAGCTCCAAGAATAATATAATAATCACAATTAAATAATGATAAGTAAAGTTCGGATCACAACGAATTATCAGTTTATCGTATATGTAATTCTCAATTCACCGATGATTTAATTTCAATTCAAATATATGCTATAATATTTTTTATATATTATATATATATATATGCAATGTTAAATGTGAAGTGAGTCAAGTTTAATCTTCACTAGGTTTGTTGTGATATACATATTTCTCGTTCCTTTACTTAATTTTATTTCTTTTCACGATTAAGTTAATTGGACATTCACTTTTACATTGACTAGGACTAAAACAATCGTAATGAGATGAAGTTGCATGTGCGCTAACTGAATTGCTAAATTAAAATAAGTCTGTTAACGTTCTTCTTCCGATGTTTGCTGGCAAAACAAACATGTGATTTAATTGAGGGAATGAACTTTACGATTCATTGATCAGAGACGGCGCCATCCTCTTGTATAATAATTCACGAAAATGCTTTAAACCATTCAAGTGTACAAAATCCAAGCTGACGTACTGAGTAAAATATAACGCGCATCATGCATCCGATAACACGACATTTGCATAGCAGAAAAATGATACAGAAATAGAAGGGGAGAAAATATATTTTATGTATAAGATTGACGAAAAGGAACAACAAATGGTTGTGTAAATTGTTTCGTAACACATCTGTTTCACGACGGTTTCAAGTATTTTACGATTCCTGTTTTCGAACACTCCCCTAAGATTATATCATCAGTTTTTGCTATCGAGACATTAATTAACGAAAGCTACATAAACTGATTGATGATAGTCGTTACCTTTAATTCTACATGTAAACAAAAACATTGATTTTGGTTACATAGGTCTCCCAGCTGGAGTTCAATCGAAATTAATCTTTGTATTCGTCATATAGGTACATCAATAGTACATCCATATACATGCTGCCGCGTTAGGCTAATTGATTTAGTATAAGCCAATATTCCTGCTCCAAGTAAAATAATAACTTTCACGAATTTTTTCTTTTCTTTTTTTGTTTTTTTTTTATTTATTTATTTTTTTGTTTTGTTTTGTTTCGCCGAACGGAACCTGCGGGATAGGGAAGGTCATACTGGCCATTCAATAACACTATTGTTAATATTGAATACAAAGAGATTTCTGTCTTACATGTATTTTAAAACACGGGAATCAAGCTGTCGCTCGTCATTCCTCATACATAGGTCTCGTTCAGAGCGTCAAAGTTCTAAGTTTACAGACGAAGTTTTATACGTTGAAAGAGTACCGCTATGAGTCTCGTTAAGTGAAAACTGCCTTCTCTCTCTGTTTATGTACTATTTTTATAAACCCTGAAGGAATTACGCGACAAATCTTATTTATTACAATATCGATTAAGATTCTGAAAACGATAAATTATACCAATTACTGCCCATCCATCGATACGCGACGTACACACAAATATACAAATGAATATACAAATCGTTGAAAACGTGGAGCAGGAATGGGGTGGAAGGGAGATCGTTTTAGATCGGTTCGCAGGGAAATGGGGAGCAGCGAACCCCCAGCCCCTAGCAACATCCACCACCTTGAGCGCCACCCTGACCTCCAGTTCCCGCCAAGCTACCTGGGCTTGTCGGCGAATGCTGAGGTCCAATTTTGATGCCGTTTGCCTGAAAGAAATAAATTCCGTAAGACCATTTCATACCTTTTGAATTTATCTTAGTTCCTGATCTATTTCTCACCTCATTGTTGATGTCGAAGACACCTTCTTGTATTTTTTCATATATCTCTTTCGCAGTGTTGATAAATGCCTCTTCGACGTTGGCTGCAGTCTTTGCGCTCGTTTCCATAAATACGAGACCGTGTTCTCGAGCAAATGCTTCACCCTCTTCTCTTTTAACCTCTCTCCGTGAATCGAGATCGCTCTTGTTTCCAATAAGCATGATCACCATGTTTGAATTGGAATGCTGTCGTGCGTCTTCTAGCCACGTTGTTAAATGGTTGAAAGTCTCTCTGCGAGTTATATCGTAAACGAGCAAGGCTCCTGCCGCGCCACGATAATACGATCTTGTTATGGAACGGAACGCTTCTTGCCCTGCCTGCAAGTAAATCAAATTAGGAATTGAAGAAACGTGGACAAAAATTAACTTAATTTCAGCTATGCAGCTTTTATCTTTACCGTATCCCAAATCTGCAGCTTAATCTGTTTTCCATCAATTGTGATCATACGCGCGCCAAACTCAACGCCAATAGTCAAATCGTGTACCGGTTGAAACCTTTTGTCTGTGAATTGCAGCAGCAGACACGACTTGCCGACTCCTGTGGATGAGATTATAGACAAGGTTCTTATCGTCGGAAGAAAGTGTTAGCATCAGCAAAGCGACGTGAAGAAAAAATTAAGATCCGAATGACTCATCATTAGATTAAATACTGCTTAGGATAATTAGAAATGAGGTTAATTTTTACTGTAAAAATTTCCATCGAAAATATGATCGCAATTGTTTTTATTGAGAACGAATATTCATCAGCTCTTATTTCCAGGTAACCTCGGCAGAGGATTGCGGCAGTGAAAGGAAAACCGATTTTCGTCGTCTGTCTAGCCCAGACGCGTTACTCGAAAGAAAAAATGAAGGAAGTGTGAATATTGGTGAACGCAATGACATGAAAACAATGGGAGCTGTCACGGCAACGTAATACGGACAGATGATCGGGATTCTGAAAGAGTTTGTCGAGTCTCCAACAACTTACCCGTGTCACCGATGATAATGTATTTGAAGAGGTAAGCGTAAGACATTTTAAATTCTACAAAGCTCGTCAAAACACAGTAATTTTCAAGTACACGACGAGGGAAGCGTAGTAGTTTCGTTTCAACGCTCTTTTCAGCTGCTTATTATTTCCCTTATCTCTTCTGCTTGGCCGTGACGTCACTAGATTTACTTCGGCACTATTCGGTCGCATTCGGTTTCCTCAGCGAAACGCAGAAGCTGATTCGGAATTTGGACGCTCGGACTTTTTTCTTTTCTTTGAATCAGCAAAGTCCAAACTACGCGATTCCCTGTCTGATTTCTAGCAGCAGAGCTTCTGGATGTCTCACAGTTTCGATTTACTTACGGTTAATTAAATTTCCAGCTATGCTAACGATCCGAATTTTTTCATACCACATCTGTGTTTGAATTTTCTGAGAAAACAAAAGCATCACGCCTGCGCGCGCGAAGCATTATGGGACAAACGTGGAGCGCGATGTTGAACTGTGATCGACTGACACTAGACACGTTTTCTTTCAACGATTATCGCATTTGACTGTTCAAATATCGATGACACAGAGAAATTTGAATACTGGATGTATTCTCAAGCAGTCTAATCGCCATCACGGAAGTCATGTGAGTTGAAATAAGAACAAAACGAAATAGGATAGATCTCGAGCATTCCTTTGAAACTCGTGATGTGTATTTTCATTTGTTTTTTACGCCTGTACAACTGTACAAAGTTCAAAATATTCAGTTATTTAATAGACGTTAGTACAAAGTTTCTCGGCGATAGAAATGGGTCGAAGACAGCCTTTAATTTTGGCGATAAATTTTTCTCTGACAGGTACAAGAATCTATCCAACAAAACTGCACTCTCGACCAACGGTGCCAGCATCGATCTGAGGGAACCAAACACCACGACCTGTTCCCAGCGATCTAGCAGCTCCTCTGTTTTAGGATTTCTGATTTCCTCTATCCTCCGTGGCCGATTCTCTTCGGTAAAATTTTCTGTGACTGCCATGCAGTACCTGAAATATACTAGTGAGTATTCATATCTCGGCTTTAGTTTGACTTGCACATAAACAGTCAAAGACTTGAAGGTTAATTTTGAATGAAAAAATGTTTTTATCACGAGTGACCATGAAATACTGACTCTTCAAATGTGGTATTTTCCTTGAGCTTGAAACTTTTCAGCTGAGCATGACGTAGAGAGGAGTTTCTCTGAAGGATGAGACTCTCTAGCGTCGCTCGATAAGCATGTATCTATAAACAAAAGAATATTTTATAATGAATACGATGCTCAGAATACTGTAAAAATAAATTTCAGTCATACTTTCAGTTCCCAGCATTCGGCAGACTTCAATTTTATGCAATGATTTTCCACCGCATGACAAGCAACTTCCAAAGCTGTGTAGGAGAGATCGTAATCAATCCCAGACAAACGTAGATATTTGCTGAGAGGATAGCTCTGCGGGCTTAAAATTCTCAAGTTAAATTACAGGTGAATTAGAATTGTAGTAAGAATATAAAAATTTTATTATTCAAACTCCTTACCCAGGAGAAAGCTTCATGTAGCAGCACCCTGCGACGCAGATAAACTTAGCACGATCCGACTCTGCGTAAGACTGCAATAGCGTTGTTGCCAAATCGCCGCATGGATGTAAACCGATCAAACCGAATCCAGAAAATTCTGGATTTAGTTTGAAATTCTCTGTAAATTCGTTGTTGATTGTGTCCATAAAAAAAGACAATTCAGACGAATCTCTCTCTATCTTCAAAGACACGTGATGCGGTTTCTGCTCTCTGATATTAGTCAGGTACTTCAAAGCGATAGATTCAAATTGTGTATCCAGTTTTCTGTAAAGGAAACATTACCAGATATCATCAATCTCGATCACACTTATATTCAGTTTTCTACATACTCATTCACGTTTGTTTTTCCAGAAATTACAAACCTGGCTTGTTCCGACAGCAAGGACTGCTGCTCGACGCAAATTACACACATCTCGTGTCGATAAGCGAGCGTCCTAGCGAGGTGGCCAATTCCAGCTCCAACGTCGACGGCGCATTCTGATTTCGCCGAAGCAGCGCAATCCGCTATTATCTGAAAATTTAACACCACTTTAGAGTTTACAACGTCGATTCTCGGTAAGAAATCATCACGTGACTGACAGACAACGGTTTACAGGCGAACACCTGCAGCCGCGCATGATGCAAACAATGAAAATTATTTTTATCCTTTTCGCCCGAAACTAATTATGCAGCTAATTAAGGCGAGTAACGTTAAAAGGCAGTTACGCGTTAATAACTAATTACCTTCGCCATTATTTCGATTTCATGTTTCTTTTTCGGTTTTACGTGTTTGCCAAGTAAATCGCGTAACTTTTGATGACTCGAACACGTGCTCGGTTTCACTTGAGGCTCGCCAGAATCAGAATCCGTATAATTCTCCGTTTTACGGACATTTTCGCATTTCAACACGATCTCGCTCCTCTGATCTCTGTGTATCTGTAAGATATCGACGACTCGACGAAGCGCCTGCAAAGATAACGGCCAAACTCGAACGCTGCAGAGATAAAACAATTCGGTATTAGAGTTGTTTGATGATCAAATCGACAAGGAAAATCATTATTATTAATCTCATAACGTGTCACCTCGAACCCTCGTTCAAAATCCAGGATCCAAGTTCCCCCGGCGTGATGTCTTTGAAAAAATCTTTCCAACCGCCCGGAAGTCGTTCCCATAAATCGGCCTCGTAAAAATCCTTTAAAATTTTTAGCATGAAAAAATATCAAAAATTTTTATTAAATTTTTCAATTCTTACTCAACAGTTTTTTCATTTTTCGCGCGCTGCAGGAAGCCGGTACTTCCGCCCGACGAAAAGAACGTATGCTAGCGGAATCGCTACTCTAGATTCTTGCATGTTCGTGGAACAGCATCTCCACTCGGTGATAATAACAATAATAATAACGTCTCGTTCTCCATCTGTTCCAGGCAAATTAAGCGGCACAAAAATGGATAAAAACTAACCACGATGTAGGCGTCCACAAGCCATCGGTATTTGTCAAGAACAAGAAATATTTGGCGTATGGTTTCTCGCACGGCGTCGCAAATTCTGCATAAGCACGTGGTGGACCCGCTGTTATCGACGGTGGCCATCGTAGTCGTATCTTGCACGTTATATTTCAATTTTAGTTCAATTATCCCGCCGGGCTAAAGTATCCTTTTTGAATACAGGCGTGTATTCTTCGGGGGCTATTTTTTCCCGCGCTCCTGTAAATAATTACACATAATTATATCCCTTGTAAGAATGTACTATACTCCCACTTGCGTATTGCACGCATACGAATTAATTACTCCGTGGAATCCGCATGCGCGCGGGAATTTTGAATACCTTAATTATTACATGTTGCCTTATAGGTAAGCAAGTCTCCATGATATGTGCGTATTGACCGGGGGAGTAAGAGTGCGGAGTATATTCGCGTTCGGTTTATTTGTTAATTATAAAAGCAAGTACCCACGATTCCCTCGTCCCACTTAGCAACACTTTCACTCTTCAGCAGTTACGTTATTGCCTGTCTGCCTGCCTGCCTACCTGCCAGCACATCACTCGTCGGAAGAGTCGTATTTGCACGCGCGGACTGCATACAAGTGTAACACTTGTAATACGAATTAAGGTGTAATCGCCTGCACACATCCACGGCGAAACTTATTGCGTACGATGTACAAACTCTTGGATTTTTGTAAGAGCTCTACGGCTATCGTAAAAACTGTATCGCTAGACGAGCTTCTTCGTGGCGGAGCGTGAGAATTGAACGAAATTGAAACCGTATACTATGTGCGACAAGATTCTATGTATATGCCGCAACTGTTAGCAACAGGTTTTTTTCTCTCTCTTTTTCGTCTGCAAATTGAAAGTCATATATATTTACGCATAAAAATACGAATCCGTTTTCTTAAGACGAAGAAAATACAGATATTCAGTACATCGAAAGCGAATAAACTTATTTTCTGTACGATTTATCAGACGATAAATTTTTTTTTTTTTTTATATTCTTACCGAAGTATTCAGTATTTCGTGAATATGGATATGTACATTAATTTTTCGACTGGAATTTTTATCTTCCGTTTACCGTTAAATCGTGCGTGACGGATTTTTTATTATGGCTAAATCCCGGATTTATCATCTGGACCTCTTACGCCAGTCGTAAGTGAAAGTTACACCAAGTAGGACGGACGAGCTCTTGCACACATTTACGTTTATACCTGTGTACAAATACACATTCTTCATCATGCAGCTTCTCCGCGCATCATCCACTTCGATGTATTCGCCAAATATTCAATTAATGCCTAACTCACCGCGCGGGGAGAATTCCTTCTACATACATACATACACAATGAAAAATTTTCTCATAACATCTTTTTGCGAAAATCGTATACATGTTGTTCATATATACGAATAAGCGGGTCGATTTAATGAACGTGCAGCTCCATGCGGTCAAAGCGAGGAAGTTATTCTTTAACTTTCGAAATTCTTATAAACTCTTTCAAGTCAAGGTTTAAAGGAATCCACCAGACTATAATGTAGCCCCCCTCTCGCTTGTAAAAGTTAAAAAGTGTATAATACCATCAATGCCCATAAAATAAATTCTTTTTTACACCGTTAGCGTTTCGAATGTTGTTAGGTATATTAATTGTAAGTGTTTTCTCCCCCTCATTCTCTTTATTATTATTTTTTTTTTTAATCATTTTCCATCACACGTGGATAAAGTTTAATATCACCTTTCTCGTTCGTGCAGAAGCAATCTAAAACTGAACTGTCGCTTTCAAAACGATCGAAAATCACTGCGATGTACATACGTACGTACTTCTTGCACGTGAGCCGAATTATCATGTACATACATATATGGTTGATTAGATACCCATATATAGGTGTTTAATTGAGTAACTAATATATCCACTCTGTTCATCAGATACGTTCAATTTTTTCCATGCCTATTCCTAAACTACACTACTCATCAGTCGCATCTCCGTGCATCGTCTTTAATGTATATTTAAAAATAAAAAAGAAATCGCCACGTTTTCACCCACCACTAGGCTATAGGCTGTCGCATATAACGCAGCTGCTGTATATCATTCCATGTATGTGCAAGCGTATGATTGGTGTCATTAGTATTTACTCAATGGTTGTAATCACCAATTGACCGCGTTCGAAAAGAGAGCATATTATGGGATGATATATGGGCGTTACGGTAACGTGTGGGTGAAGGTTTACCTTTCTCATCGTTCAACATTTTCGCTTCTATGTTGAATATGTATTTTTTTTTTTTCTAAAACTATGGAAGCTCTTTTCTTTATACGAGAATTGATTTTTTGCCGGCAATTAAGTCTTATTTAAAGTTTCTTTGATGATCGATAAAACTGATTATGTTCAATTTTCAGGTAAAATTTTCATCGAGACTCGTTCTCAACGCATCGTATGGATTTTCGGAACCATCAAGCTTGTGGAGAGATCGGTTTGGCCAGATGAAAAGAGAGAGAGAAAAATAAAGACGAGGAAATGAGGAGACTGCACACTACGTAAGAGTGGAGGAGGGAAGCAGATTTCAATTTCGTTACCTTGCGGAGGTCGCTCGGGGAAAAGTGACGACGCGGTCCGGTGAAATATACCTTCGTTATAGGTATATGTGTATAAGAGGTATGTACAACTATATGTATACCGGCGTCCAGAATCGGATGTAACGTCCGATCGTTATAAAGAAAGTCAACCTGGCGAGGAATATACGTGTTACACATACTACAACAGCTGCATCGGGTTCAACAGATGGTTACACACCACTCGCTTCCGTCGTCCCAACGATCCTCCAGCTTCTTGGTCCAGCTTCACCTATCGGCAGTACAAGTTATATTATTATACTCACACATATATCTACTCATAAGATATAAACGTGTTTCAGGTACGAACGAATAGACTGTGTAATAAAATGAAGGCGAGCTCGAGTGGGTAAAATGGTATATCACGGGCATGGAGAAAGGTGCCCAAGCGTGTGCACATCGAAGATTAGAGCGGAGCTTCGTGTGGCGTGTATAGTTGAGAGCTGGAGTGGAGAGTCCAGGTGGGGATCGAGAGAAACGAACTCAAGAAGCGACGATCCTACCTGACAATCAGTTTTCATCCGAGGCTTCGGTGCAGGAGCCGCGTTACACACTTCCGAAGAAGGTGAACCGAGGTGCAAGGAATTGTTTTAACGTATGATAAACAGGCCGCGCCGTGCGCCGATATCCATAACCGGTTGCCGGGTTTCTCGTCATGCTGCAGCTCGATTCTGTCCACACGTCAATTAACTACCCTTAGCTGTATGTAACGCGGGTTGGATTCGTCATCGTGTAAATGCAGTGCGAGTCTCTTTAACAGATATATTATACACATTTCTTCCATCGAGGTTGGTGATTGGTAACCGAGGAAAAACAGTATGAAGTTATTCAAACTGGTGAGTATACGTTGATAAACTTTTATCTTACACACATTTTCAATTCGCTTCTCCTCGACTATTTATCGCCTCATTTGCATACATGCATACGTATATATATTGAGAATTTTTCGGAGTTCCCGCTCTTCGTATAATATTATAATATATAAGATATACAGTAGAAGAAAAAAGAAATCGCTGTTAAATTTTTTACTGCTATATAGATAGCCCGTGAAATTATTGAAGTCGTTAATGATTCGGGCCACCGTGACGATAGCGGAACGGTCAGCGATGATCGAGTATGATTTTATTTTTTTCCTCTTATATTTACCGATTTGCGAAACCCCAGATGTGGAGATTATTCTACCCACGGTTTCTATAAAGGCGCGATTCGCAACGGTCCGCGTACCTACTTTGAGCTGGCTTCACCATATTGGGAGCAGTTGTGACTGGGAATTGTTTATCAGGGGACCGGTTAACTGTGTCTCTGTCGCAGCTAGAATACCAATTGATCTCGTGGCTACGGCCCATGGTGTTGTTCATTGGACTCACATGGGTGCAGGATGTCTCTTCTTGGCATTAACCGGGTCAGTCGGTTACGTGTGTCAGATGAACCGCATATTTAGTAGGCTGACAGTAGTCACGTAGTTCGTCAAGAAATTTTTCACCATTTCATTATTCGTATATACATTTAAACAACGCTAATATCTTCACCGGGATGTGCAGTCTAGATTTACGCGAGCAGAGTTAGAACCATGACAAATAGGGAGCCTCGTTTCTCGACACTATATAATCGTCTTCACTCCAATTAGTGAATTAAGAAACGCTTTCAGTTTGATCCTGGAATCTACGGTCTTCTCTTCTCGACACACTCGATAGACGCAAAAAACTTTTAACTTCTGGTTTAAATAGCACAAAAACAAACTACCAAATCGACTTCCAATACATTAAGTATCTTCTGTATCGTCGAGATCTAGGTCTCGGTGTTAATGGTGGCTTCGAAAAACCTCATGAGTCTCATACGGATACGGAATTTACTATAATATACTGCGCCTTGGACGGGAGATATTTATTCAGGACTGTAACATGTACGTCTCAAAAGAATTTTTAGATAAGATACGAAGAACCGGTTGTCTTGTAATACTAGATACCTTCAATCTGTGGAATATCGTAACGAAGTTATACTCTTGAAACGATTCTGATGTTTCAACGTACTGAAAGTAGAATAGACACAATCGACTTGAAATGCTCCTTTGAATTTGCTCAATTGTCTAAAAATTTTAACCCTCGTTACAGAGTATTAGGTATGTACCTATAAAATTTGCAAACTTGTTCGTGCATGACGACGCATCGGTCTGTATACGAATTCGTACCTTGCAACGACCGCTTTTACTTCGAGAGCCTCTAGCTGTGAGAGGCGTCCTCTCGTGAGGTCCTGACTTTTACCTGACCATTACGTGTGCGGTACATCGAAAGATGAGTGCACGGAACCGCCGGGCAACATCACACCGACGAAAGACACTCGATACTCACCTGCAATCCTTGCGAAATACCCCTTCCCATGATACCGACGTCTATGCGCAATTATATTATACATGCACGCAGCATCGGTTATACCTAGATACTAACAGTAATGAAACCCTTCTAATACTTTTCGCTTTGCAGACCGCGGCGTTTCTGCTGCTGGTCGCAGCTATCGTGGCTGCCGAAGAAGAGGAGGAGGGAGGTAAATCCCGGGAGAAGAGGCAGCAGATTGCGTTCTATCCTAGACGAGGTCCTCGGCCACCTCCTTACGCAGTCCAGATGGAGCCGATAGTCCAATACTCCCAGAGAGACCCGCTCTACAATCCACTAGCCAGTCCGAAGAGCGACGACTCCGGGTACGGCGAGGAGGCGCCGTCGAACATCGGTTACGGCTACCAGTCCGACCCGGAACCGATAATCGAGATAATAATCAAGGAGTCGAACGAGACTCTACCGACCCCTGCACCGCCACCGCAGCCCCAGCAGCCTCGACCGACGAAGGAGCCGATCCAGGTTTTCTACGTAAAGTACGAGAAGAAGAAGGGCTACGGGGACGATAAGCCGCGCGTCGTTTACGATGCCCCGATACCGGCGCTCACGCCTGTCGAGGAACACGAGGAGCTGAACCAGGAGCGATCCGCGTACCATAGTCAGGAGCCCCAAGCCCCCGTCGTCACGTCGCCGGCCCCGCCGCCCGAGCCCTCGACCACCCTGAGGACGATTATCCGGCCGGAGAGCGAAGTCTACCACGCCGGAAGTAGCGGGATTCGGGTGACTTTTGGGACCGAGCAGGTTCCGCCCAACCAGCACAACAAACGCAGCGACCAGGACCAGGACAAGCCTCAATTTTCACCCCAGATTCCGCAGCCTGGTTCGCCGAAGCGACAACACGGACCTTACCAGCCCCAACTTCAGCCCATTTTGCACTCCGTGCAGCAGCAACAGCGCAGGTTTCCTCCGGCTCTCGCCCAGCAGAGAGTGATAAATTCGTTTCCACCCCCCCAGATCATTTCCGCATCGCCACCGCCGCAGCAAATCGTTTACCAACAACCTCAACAGCTACGCAATCCACCCGGAAGACCTCAGAGACTTCCGATAACGATTCAGGGACTCCCCGAGGTCCAGCAACGCGTACCGTTTAACTCGTTCGCCTTCGCTCGGCAGAACTCGCCGCCTAGTCAGCAAGGGAACGGGTTTAACGTCGATCACCGACACCAACAGCAGGTGTTCAAACAGCAGGAACTCGAGAAGCAGCGGTACTACGAACAGCGAAGACAGCAGGATCTGCTCAGGCAACAAGAGCAACAGAGGCAGCGAGAGCAGCAGAGACGGCAGCAGGAAATTGAGCAGAAGCAAATCCAGGAGCAGCAGAGACTGCAACAGGAACTCGAGCAGAAACAGATCCAGGAGCAGCGCTTCAGGCAGCAGCAGCAGCAGCAGCAGCAGCAGCAGCAGATCAAGTACAACCATCAACAACAGTTCCAGCAAATTCCTCAGCCCCAGTTCCAGCGCCAGCAACCGGCCCCCGTTCCAACTCCAGCTGCCGATCGACCAGGCGGTGAGATTCTGAAGTCTGTGCCCAAGCTGGAGCAGCACTACGCTATTCGGGAGAATCCGCTGCACCCTGGACCCTTCCCACCGAACCCACAGCCCACCCAATTCTCGGAGATAATTCCTCAGCAGACCCAATTCGTTCCGAGTCAGCAGTACAACAGCGTGGCGGAGAGCCAGCTGCAGCAGCAACAGCTGGTCCAGAGGCATCGTCAAGTTCCGTTCACCGGAGCAGCGAGCGAAAACCAGCAACAGTTCTTCTCGCAGCACCTGTCGGCTCCGGTTCAGCACCAATCGTCCGGATCCAATTCCGCCGGAAACACGCAGTCGATTTGGGGACGGCCTGTCTTTTCTGGCCAGAGCTCGAGCTTCGGACAGAAAATATACGCCACCCCAGTCACCTATTCCGGGGATCTCACACCGTCCACGACGCCGACGACCATTTCTACCACCGCCGAGGTCTACAGACCCTCGACTACGGCGACGCCGAGCACTACCGAGGCCCCCAGTACCACCGTTGCTCCCCCGAAAAACGAAGCCAAGATCAAACAGAACATAGCCAATCTTCCCGACGAGGTTCCTGACGACATTAGGGAGCAGCTACTCAGCTCCGGGATTCTCGGCAACGCCGATATACAGATACTTGATTACGACAAGGTCGGGGACATACCGATCGAAAATCTGCCGCCGGAAGCTTTGGCCAATTTCTACGGCGCCGGAGGCGGGGCTGCGACGTCGGCCAGCGAACCGATACCAGCTGTGGTAAAAAGACCGAAGATCGTTCAGCAGAGCGAGGAAAAAGTTTCAGGGCACAAGAAAGAACTGCCGGCTAAGGTTGAGCAAGCCACGCTCAGGCCGGGAGGCGTCGAGATGAAAGTGGTACACTTTGACCCGAATACTGCTCAAGGTCAGGCGATCGCCGAGCAGCATATCAGGGACGATGCGACTCATCTCGACCCGGTGAAGATCGGCCCGAAAGATACCTCCAAGTACAATCGGTACCTTCCGCTTAAGGTCAGCGGGGCTGCTTTTCCGCTTCCCGACGTGCCGGAACTTAACGGTAGACGAATCACGAGCGTCGTCGTCCTCGCACCGGTCGATTATAACTTTCAAGGTGAGAGGGAGCCCCAGTATGGCGAACGGAGCGGTAGGAAATTTAACGATGTACAGGCCGTAAGATTTTTGGCCGGCGATGCCCTCAAGCAAGTCGTGAAGAAGCCGAACGCCGAAAACTACAAGAAATGGCTCGAGCAGGAGAGCCGCGCTGATCCTCAGCGACAGTCCGTCGTTTTGCTCGTCACAACGTGAGTTTGATTTTTTTTCTTCACAATTTATTATTCACTTTTTTTACCGTTGATATATTCAACTTTCTTTTTTTCTCACCTCAGACCCGCTGACGACACTAAAGGCGAAAAGGAGATCTTCATGTACGACGTGACCACCCAAGCCGTTAGCAAATTGGCTGGTGACTTGTCGACGGCGTTTGTTGACGTCGCAGAAAGTAATTCCGACAACGAGGATGCTCAGACGGATATTATCCAGGATGCCTTTGCTTAAAGCACCTCAACTTGCTTTTATGCTGGCAGTAATAATTAGTTATTTATCCGATCAAGCATTCGAGAGCTGCTTTTATAAGTCGAGGTGCAAGAAAAACGAAAAAAAGGGCAAATTTTTAATCAATTTTTTTTTGTCTTGCAATCAGTGCCAAATTCAGAGTTGATCGATGTGTAGCACTGCGGAACAACAGTGAATTCCTTTGGTTTATCAACTTATTTAGCGCGTGCAGGATCCAGTAAATTCTGCGATAAGAGATGGAGCGAGCCTGCGGCAATTGATAAGAAAAGGATTAATTTCTTTTCTATACATCAATTATTTTCTATGCACCGTAGATATTTTAATTTGTAAATAACATAAATTTTTTTATACGCACACATATTCATACTATATTTTTTTATACGAAATAAAGATAAATTTTTTCTATACACGTTGCAGTATGAAATCTAATCTTCGATGCTGCAGAAACTTGGCAAATGTGTAGCAAATTGCAAACGAAGAGAAAGTGTAACGTGAAAATTGCATCAGACACAATTATGAGGCGAGGTACGTTTCTGAGGAAGATAAATATTTTCAGTTATTAAAGACTAGAGGATGTTGAAAGCGAATGAGTATATACCTATATGTACATACTATACTCACAATGCTGCTTTTAAGAGCGCTCTAAAGACACCTACCTCATTATGAATTCTCGAAATTACCGCATGCAGGCCTTTAGTATGTGTTGCGAAATCTAATAGTTTAATAAATTTCTGCACGTCTATCCGCTTCGGCATCTTAAATCCGAATCCCATTGTGAGACTTTGCGAGATTTGGGCAATGCCGGGATAGCGGTTTCAGAACGATGTTGCAGTTAGTAACGTTATCGTAACGAACCATTAGGAATAAATCACAATTTTTTTATTTTTACAATGATTTTGAAGAAACTAAGATTGCAAAATATGAGAATGTTTTCTTTTATTACGGTTTCCTGAATTGCGAACAACGCTTTTTTAAAAACTTCGATCTAACGCTTCACAACTGAAGAAAGCAAAAGTAATTGCAGTGTCCTACACTTACCGACTCAGTTGTGGATAATGGTTGGACATTTTTGTACCGATTTACCGAATCCACGCGCTCAGCTGTGTAAACTTCAAAAGGCGCTATCAAGCCGGGTGTTTTTACCAACCTCTATTATAACCTCACTTATTATGTGCGAAATCGGGAACGTTTGACGATGAGTTTTTCCGTGTATGATAGAGAAGTGACGCTTTGCAGCGGCGACAACGTAATTATATGCAATATCGACGATGATACTGTACACGAGCTGATTTTGCCGGACTTGAAGTCTGCGAAGGATACAACCCTTCACAACAAATTGGACATTGATTTATACCACACGATCACTAACGTGTCCTACTCGAACGACGGTGAATATTTTCTGATATGTACCAATAGAAAACAGCTCTGTTTGTACAGGCGAAAAAATCGCGAACTATTTGCGAACAGAACTCTGGCCAGAGCAGCGAGCAGAGTCAGGTTTACACCCAACAACGATGTCGTTGTGGCCGATAAGTCTGGAGATGCTTACTTGTACTCCAGCAGCAGGCCTGAAGAGGAGGGAACCGCCCTGCTTGGACACCTCTCGATGCTGCTTGACGTTATGGTGACAACGGATCAGAAGTACATCGTCACTGCTGATCGAGATGAAAAGATTCGAGTCTCTATGTACCCAAATTGTTACAATATATTGTCGTACTGCTTAGGGCATGAAAAATTTGTGACAAACATTCAGGAACTGCCTCACGATAAAAATATCTTGGTATCTAGCGGAGGTGACGGATGTTTGAAGTTTTGGGATTACAAATCTGGGAGAGAGTTGCTGTCCATTGATGTAAACGAGAATGTTAAACAGGAGGATATTGAGGGGTTTAACAAATGCCTTGAGGACTGCGAGCTGGATGAATCCGTCACCATATTGCCACTCAAACACCTTGTGGTCTCAAAAATTGATGACTCAACCTCTCTGGTTATGACGACTCTGTTCTCTTGCAAGAGATTATTTTTATACAATGTTTCTGGAAGTGTGGAAACGGGAGTCACACTCTGTCAGCGTCAGGCGGTGGAGCTTCAAGATGATCCGCTGGAATGTCTTGTTCGAGATAACAACGCATTTTGGACTCTGAGCGACGGTGGATTAAGCATTTACAAATTTGATGATAAACAATTTGAGAAGGACGATGCAAGTTGTAGATTGGAAAGAATTAACGAATCTTGGAAAACATTGAGAAATCATTTGAAAAAACACACTCTTTTTCCCATTTTGTATAAGCGGAAGTTTGACAATGTTCAAGATTATCAGGAAAGGAAGAAATCCCGCCTTCTGTCAAAGGTCTCGGAATAATATTTCGGCAGGTAAAAAGAGGAGTATTTTTTAAAATAAGTCTTACAATTGATCCATCGATTTTCCACGTGTAATTTTATTTTTATCTTTTCTATAATAAAAATGTTGCCGCTTTAGAAGATGCGTGTTGCGTACTTATCAATGTCACATTAGTTTTACATACGGATATTTGCATATCAAAAACGAGAATATACTGGTGATATAAGATGAATCTGTTACACTGGTTTGTAGTCCAATTTGGATTCGAGCTTTTTGTTATCTGAAACTTTTCGAACAGCCTTCATAAAGTCTTCTTGCACAACGTACTCTCGTTCTGATCGTATCGCAAATAATCCTGCCTCTGTGCAGACGTTTCTCAAGTCAGCGCCATTGAATCCGTCCGATAATTTAACCACTGCTTCGTAATCTACAAAGATGTGGCGTGTTAAAATATCTCGAGTTTATAAATGATTTAGATCTTCAAATTTCAACCTACCAATTTCACCGTGCTTAGCAATTGGACCAGCATGAATTTTCAGAATTTCTAATCGTGCCTGTTCATTGGGTAAAGGTATCTCTATTTTTCTATCCAATCTTCCAGGTCTCAGCAGAGCTGGATCCAAAGTATCTGGCCTGTTAGTAGCCATAATCATTTTGACTTGTCCTAGAGAATCAAAACCATCCATTTGGTTTAGTAATTCCATTAATGTTCGCTGAATTTCACGATCAGCGCTGGTTCCCTCGGAGAATCTGCGACCACCTTTGAAAGTCGTTGAAAATTATTTAAATATACTCATGTTGCATATTATGAATGCATTTCATCTATTTACCAATTGCATCGATTTCGTCCATGAATATAATGCAGGGTTGGTGATCACGAGCGTAATTGAACATCTCCCTAATCAAACGCGCCGACTCCCCGATATATTTGTCAACAATAGCACTAGAAACGACTTTCAAAAAGTTGGCATCCAGCTGACTGGCAACAGCCCGAGCTAGCAGGGTTTTCCCCGTTCCGGGTGGTCCATAGAGGAGGCATCCCTTAGGTGGCGTAATGCCAACCCTCTGGAACAGTTCAGGATTCAAAAGGGGCAGCTCGATGACTTCTCTCAATTCCCGGATCTGCTCACTGAGACCTCCAATCGCGGAGTAAGTAACGTCTCCAGGATCCTCATGAGACATGTTGTAGACCAGGGGGTCGACTTCACGAGGCAGGTAGCGCATAATTGTGAGAGTAGTCATGTCTAAAGCAACGCGAGTGCCTGACTTCAACTTGTTTTTATCCAGCTGACGCCTGCAGCCTACCACGTACCGCGGTCCGTTGGTAGCTTTGACTATGACTGAAAATAGGAACACAAATTTGTGAGGAATGAAAGCATTCAGAATTCGGATCAGTGATATACTAATGAAATCCTATGCATAATTTCATCTTTCTATAGAACTCTGGACTTACATTTTTCTTCCGTCAGTTGCTTCAGTACTTCTCCAACAATCTGAAAAAATTGAGCAAGGTGTAGGAAAAAAAACCACTAAAATCAGATCTTTTAGCAGTTTTTGTTGTCTTTGTTCACCTCAGTGAATAACGATATATATATATATCTATATATTTATACCTGTCCGACACTCTGCAAGGCTTTCAGATCGTTTTCTGACTTGTCATACTGCTTGGTGAGGTCCTTGAGCTGCTCTCGCACTGGAAAAATGTAGTTTTAACGTGAATTCTGACTTCTAGAGGTTAGGCTGGGTTGTGTTTTGTATAATTTTAGGCTTCGTGAATTTTACAACTGGTTAAAATAATTTTTTTCAGTACTTTCGCAAATGTCTATCCGGAGGAGAGACAATAAGGTTAGGATAGGTTAATGGCACGCGTATAATACGCGCCGCGAATCGACCTTTATATTGAATTGTTTTTCTGTACATTGTTAACTCACTCTCCTTTAGTCGAGACTCCACTTCTTTATGCTCCAAAAGCTTTTTACGATAATCTTGAAGGGATTGTTCCCTGACAGGGTCCGCGGTCGTCGCCATTTTTCTCTATTTTGCTGTCTAACGATCAATGATCAACTAGTTCTGTAGACGTTCTAAAAATACAGTTATCCATTACTTCACAATTTGTCCAATTTTCTGAAACATCATCGACATATGATATTGGTAAAATGAGCACATGTGTTACCAAGAACTTCGATAAAACTTGAAAAATACGGTAAAAGCTGTACATTTATCGTTTTTAGATGGTGCAATTGGTGTAATTTCCCATCTAAAATGCTTTCCTTCTCCTCCATCTTTGATATTACATCGGGACTCGCGGCCAGCTTCACGGCTGATTTAAATTCACTGCGAGTGTCGCGTGTGACTGGATCGTATAGTTTGAGGCATAAGAGGTTCTGAAGCATCGCTAGAGTCGCTTCGTGCGCCGAGTGAATCGCTTGTGATAGGTGCAGGCTCTTTTGTTATAATATTAACTTTAACAACGATCAACGTTATTGCCAGTATTTGCCAGTTACAATTGCAATTCCGTAACGGAATCATCGGAGTAAAAGTGACAGTTGAAGATTTCCCTTGATTTCAGAACAATTTTGTGTAGATGATAACCCAGCCGATTAGGTGAAGTGAATACATACAGTACACGTAGAAAATTGTATATTATGCATAATCCCAAATTGATCCAACGCTGAAGTAGTAGTTGCTTCGGTAGATTTTTGTTATTATTTCATCCAAATATTTTTCCTCGTTTCTAGTTTATTATGGTATACTGGCTGCCAAAGAGGCGCTTTATCAAAAGGTATTATAATTTAATCTTTATTTTGCTTATTTCCCCTTACCACTGACCCTTTGTTTCATCAGTTATGATTCACGCAATGCAGCACAGAGGTCTATGCTCTGTGTTTTCACACACTTATCAATCACACTTATTAATTCACTTGTTTTTTCTGTCATCGTATCTGGTCGATATTGAAGCGAACATCAGTTGTAGATTATTTCCGCTAAGATTTGTATCTCATTGTGTTTGACGAAAAAATATCATTGTCAGTCTCAGCTGATGGCTTTTATTCCGCTTAGTCACAACAAACAAAAGAGTTAATCGGTACGATCCAATTATCTATACGTTTCTATGTGCAAAGCAAAAATTACATAACATATGAAGAACATCGCGGAATAAGTGGAAAACCAGCTTTTAAAAATAACTCTCATTATATAGATTATTTAATTTATTCATATAATACATAATTCATATACATAAGAAATATAGAATATCTAACATTAACTTTGTCATGCATCGTTATATCTGTTTATCTGCATCACTTAACATGCACTTATAACCAAAGACCTATACGTTTAGCTTCTAAAAGCATGGAGCTTACGCAATGTCTATAACTACAATATCCTATACAATTAACGAAAAATAATACTTACTAATCTATTGATTTGTATATTAAACCTGCGGCAGGTAGAGAGTCTAATTGGTGGGAAACCGAAGAAGCGCGATGACAGGTGTTATGCTAAACTCCGTTGCAATCGGGATTAAACGTAGAGCAACGGTAGACGGTCACATACTGTGAAAAATTCTGTCCGTCAACTTCTCCCTCCTCCTTCTTCTTCTTCTACTACTACTTTGGTTTGAAAAGTATCGATAAATCGTGTTGAGAAATCATGAAGGTCCTCCGGTGCCTTTCCTTGGTTTTGGCTCTATCTGTGGCTGCGCTTGTTTTCTCGTCTACCGGAACGTAAGTTCTCTTCTATCTGTACAGAAAACTCATCACAAAAAAGATAAAATAACAGATGGTCATCGCTTCTCCTCATCCACAATATCGCATCCACTCACGCATCATTAACCGGAAGTCACGCATAGGCGGTGTCGATTGTCACAAACAGTGAAAAAGAGCAAGAAGTAACAAGTTCTTTTTATTACACGTGCAGAAAAGTGGGGCTTTCCGTAGCGGTTTAGCGGTCGAAAGTAGCCAATTTCATCTCGATTTTGTAAAGATAGGACCGCGCATAAAATTGTTATAAAATATATCGTTTGTGACTTGGGCCAACAGTTGACGATCGCAAATCGTGTGATTGCCGCCATTGTTTCGCTCCGGCGCAAACTTCACACTCGTTGCAATCGCCAGCTTTCGTCCCTTGTCATTCAATCTACTATTACGGATTCTGGAGATTAATTTCATCTCTCTAATTGCAATTGAAGAAAATTATACCCATTATTTGCCAACAAGCAAAGTGAATAAAATATTTTTAATTACTATATAGACACAAAAAAAGATGGAAAATCATTTCAAACCTAAATAATTCTCATCCGTGATTTTTTCATTCCTCAAAACTTGCTACCGATTATTATATGTAGCCCGAAGTATAAAGAAGTCGTTAGACGTACGTCCGGAATCGGTAATGTATCTGCAACTTATATTTCTCTGAAGAGGATAACTGCCTCATTATTTCCGACCCTAATGAATCTTTTATTCCCGGTCGATCGATCAGAATGATTTGTTTAATGTACTTTTATGTATGTGTATTGTACGCAGCCACCTTCATGCTATAGCCGCGTGGTTTGTACACTATATGCTCGTTACATAAGCGGATGTGTTTTGAATTTTTATTCGATCACGGCGAACAAATTGCGTGCAAAGTACTCGAATCGCAGTTGGCTGCAATAATCCACTTATGCCTAGATGCATATTGTGCATACATGGCAACTCTGATATTATAGACCTAAAAACGTACGTAGAAAGAAGTTAAAAAAAACTTTGCCGATCTTTAATCGAAAGATTATATGCATTCGTTTAGTTCGACATGCGCCTCCTATGCGTTGCAGTTGAATCATATAATTTGTATTCACCGTTGATCGAGTATCGAATTATGATCGTGTGGAAGTTAGTAACGTCACCGTAACGATCATTCATGCTGTGGAAAAAGCGTTATTTCGTAACGCTGATCGCTATGCTGTATGTATGTATATATGTAACAAGAAACTACTGCAATCCTGTAAAAAGTACGGGTCATCGAAATCTGCACGTCTTGTATAATGAAATCGTGAATCGCGATAATATATTATCTTGACTGAAGGAAAACATCGCGCATGATGGAATTAAAAGTAATAAAAATTCAAACCAACTATACGTATAGCTCCAGAATCAATCGCAATTCTAACATCCGGCTGCGATGACTAATCGTAAGTCAATTACGCGTTTTCGCGCCCCAGATATTAGTTATGATAATCATAGAGAGGGACTAGTTGTTCATTTGGACAATCGAAATGCGAAATTTGCAAACTTCAGAGTGGTCAGAGACGGTGGCGGGAAACGAGAAATAGAAAGTAGTAAATTTATCTGGAGAACTATCACTCTCACGGCGGCTGCTCGAGAACGAGGTGGTGGTGTTGATACGTATTGTAGTTGTACCTAATATCGAAAAATCACGACTTCAAAAACACAATTGTTCGATTTCCGATCGGATAACAGCGATTTGTGGTATCCTCTCGACTTGCCGAGAACTGATAATGAAAATTTTAAGGCACGTGTTTTTGCCAAATTAACATGTAATTGTATACAACTAACATTAAGTCGTAACTCAAACGTGCGTAATATAAATTCAACCAAATTTCAACTCGTCACTTTTATTTCAGAAGTAAATGCGTGCGTCCGGTGTTGCGTAATATTTTCTAAACGCGTAGAACGAAGTGAAATTTTATTTCGTCGTACGGTACTTGGCATAAAGATTGAATAATAAATTTTAAACTGTATATTCTTTGTCGGCTGTTTAAATTTTAATCTTAATATTAAACGATTAAACGCTGATAATGTATTGTGTATACATTTTTTTTTTTTTTTTTTTTTTTTTTAACAGCGATAAACTTTCTCGTGCGCGAATTTTTTAAACCCATCAACAAATACTTGCATCACATTACTTGCTGCTGTTCTCATATCATTTTACGACTGTCAAAATACTGACCGATAATTAATCTGTGCATCCTTTGAAATGTTTCGCAGATGTCTTTTGTGGGCGATGAAGGTATCGATTGTCACCTACTTAATCGTCTTTGGAATTCTACCGCTCGTTTTTCATTACTCCTACACGATACAAAGGAAGATATTATTCCTAAACTTTGGTAAATATATTTTTATCGAATTATTCGAACTTTATAATAGAGACACGTATTCTCATTCTTTGCACAATTTATCCTTCATACTGCAACTGCGCTAATTGTATTATGACTGTAGTAATTCAGCCTTGAATATTTTCTCTTACTTAAATGGGGTACAATATGATTTATCCACGTAAGTTAATTGCCTAATGTTCAATTTTATTGCAAAAGTTTGTGCAACGAGATATTCATTTGTTACTTTATTTACGGTATAAATATTTTATAATATTCGCAAACACCATTTTTTTGGTCTTTACGTAGCTTTGGCATATTTCGAGTTTGAATTTTGTAAAAAATCACGTTCAATAACCAAGGAATTACCAAATCCGTTGTAATATTATCGAGAATGAATAATAATTGCACAAATAATAAAGTAATGAAACGAATGAAGCCTCCTTGCCACGTAAAGACCCTAAAGTCCGATGATTAGGCTGTTACTACAAGTTGAAAAAATAGATATTCTGGTTGATTCAGTTTACTGGCCTCGAAGTGTGGACTTTGAAAAACCAGAAGCTGTGGGTCTTGAAGGTGCCCGGAATTTTTACGTCAAAACTGATCAAGATGTGAACATTGGAGCATGGTAAGTTGGATGAAGGAATTATCAAACAACAGTGAATTACTGAATGAATTTATATCTTCGTTATTGTTCCAGGCAAATTTTACCTCGATCGCTGTTAAACGCATCAATTTCTCGCACCTCTGAAGCCTTCGAATCTGTTTTGGCAAGCTCAAAGCGACCGGTTATTCTGTACATGCATGGAAATAGCGGGAACAGAGCGAGCGGACACAGACTGGAGTTGTACAGGCTTTTTCAAAGCCTAGACTACCACGTTATCTGCTTTGACTACCGAAGTAAGTTTGTGGCATTGTACAGGCATAAGAACTTGATTGAAAAAGAGTCAAATTAAAATAACAACACTCTTGAATCTTCTTCAGGCTATGGTGACAGCGACGATGTTGATCTGTCAGAAACTGGAGTCGTCGCAGACAGCAAGTACATGTTAGAGTGGTTGATAAAAAAAGTAAAGAACTCTGCGCCAATTTATGTATGGGGTCATTCGTTGGGAACCGGGTAATTGTTTCATTTTTTACTGCAACAAATTACAAGTACAATCAGAAAGTTCATCAATCGTTAATTTCTTCGTTTATTTATTTGTTCAGAGTCGCTTCGCATGTCCTAGCTCTAATGGCGGCTGAAGGTGTCCATATTGCGGGTCTTTTTCTAGAAGCTCCCTTCAACAATATTGCAGATGAATTGAGCGAGCACCCGTTTGCACAGGTATACATTCCACGAAAGTAAATACTCAACGAAAATTTCGTTTGCCATTCGTTTCTGCAATGCCCTGTTTTATCGAAAATTTTTCTCATTGCAGTTATTCAAACACCTGCCGTGGTTTCATTGGATGATTGTTCAACCGTTTTATGACAACGAATTGAGATTCGAATCTGATAAACACATTACAAAAATCGAGTGTCCGATTATGATTCTGCACGCTCAAGACGACGGAGTTATACCTTTTTTCCTCGGCGAGAAGGTTCACATTTTAGCAATACTTGTAATCGAGCATATATTTGCGCAATGGAAATATTCCTGGAATTACAGAAATATTCTGCAATTTTATTACAGTTATATAAGGCGGCTTTGGAGTCCCACGGAAATGAAACGCAACGAGTTCAAATGGAACGAATAGACGCCGCACTGGGGCTAGGTCACAAGTGGATATGTAGATACGAAAAACTGCCGGAACTGATTACGTGAGTAGAAGATGATCGTTGAACAAGAAACAAACAAAATTGAAGGGAATTGATGTTAGAAAAAGACAAATATATTGTTTTTACTTTCAGAAATTTTTTAGCCAAATCGACCAAGACTACTCAAGCTTTATGAAGCGTTTGACCAAAGCATGTCAGACTTAGTATAATTTTTTTACCATGTATGTCCGGACGAAGAAATGTTCAATACTCATTCAACGGTACCCGAGAAGGTGGAGACAGGCGAGATGATAATGCGGGAGAATTAGATATCGTCTAGAAAAGGGGAAAATCGATATTTTTTTATGTCATATTTTCTTTCTACTCTATTAAAACCTTCACTCTCAGGTCCAATGATCGTATCGAACAATAATATTACGTAATGGGCGTATATAGATAGGTAGGTAAAATAGTTGTTTCTAGTTCAGAGAGAATTTCTCATTCTCATCAAATTTCAGATCAACGAATTGCTAGATGTTTTTTCGTGAAATTTCGTGTTGTACCCCGAAGGACCAGTCACGATTCTTGAAGTATTTTATAAGTAGCTGTTAGTGAATTGTCATGCACGTTTGCAAATAGATTTCTCAACGTTTTTTAGGCTCTTTCACTTAGTCAACAACTACTTAAGCATATCTACGCACCCGATCTTCAAGATCCCTGTATGCAATTTAGGTAATTCAATAATCGTGTTATGTTGATTATAACTCAAGGCTTTTGCCAGAATATGTTGTGATTTAAAATATTTGCATTCAGGGGGGAGACAGGTGATCATTGAAGAAAGCGTACTAAAAATTAGTTTCCACGCAACATTTATTGTAAAGATAAAGTGTGGAAAGTAGCGAAAATTACCGAATGTTTTGAGGATGAGCATTTTGCAAGCAAACTCGATGCAATTCGATAGTTCTTAATTACACGTTAAACGTGTATAATATCAATGAAGGAACACTTTTTTAGATTATCGCAATGACTTTGGTGTTCGATATGAAAATAGTATTACTATGAGCAATGGTTGGTACATTTACATATATTGTATTTCGATTTCCTCAACGTTACATGTATACAATACGCTCGTTGTTGGAAGGGATTTTTGTAAGTGATATTATATTTAAATGGCCACAAATGGTGCTTGTCCTAGACCTTTATTGTACACAAGATAAACAATTGTTATAATTTTCTTATTTAATTTACACATTAACATTCTACTCTTCGTATTTTTCGTGCATCACATCTCAGGATTTCAACGTTTCACGTAATATCAGATGCTGGACAATAATCACTTTTTCGAAAAACTGTGGTCAAAAGAAAAGAAAAGATAGAGGGGGGGGGGGGGGGACTAAACGTGTAGTAACATATACAAACATAAACACAGAATACATGTTGAAAAGGTAATAAAAATACAGAAGCGAATATTAACACAAGTAACAGAAGAAAAAATATGTACCCACATACGCATATGTTTATTTATTTGAAAATTAAATCCTCTCAGTAATACGCGATGTGCAAAGTTAGTTTTGATAAAGCAGTTTTGTTCACCTGATCCATCCTTACCGACGTGTCTAGATGTGGCAAAGAAAAAAGTGAATAAACGAAAAAAAAAAAGAACCACGCGGTGAATGCGGGTAGATGGCGCAGCCAGTCCGTCTGTGAATGCCGGAAATTTCCTAGAAATAGTCCGCCATACCCCAGAGGACAATGAACCCCTCCCCCCCACCCCTTTCGACCGTTGATACAACGTTTTACGAATCGAATAATGAATAAATCCCTCGTGTTACCAAAGGGGGGTGGGGGGCGCATGCTGAAAAACTGAAGAAACGGTCAAAACATGTGACGATAGTGTTTCGCGACGGGGTAAAATGCGAGTGTTTGAAGAGTGCCGCGTAGTATTCGGCCGGTGAAAAGTCGGTTGGTATAGCAGGGCGACCGCCCGCGTAGGGAGAATTGTTACGCTTTCGAATTGGCGGAGGAGAAAAAACGCGAAGTAAAAAGGAAAAAGAATTACGCTAAGGAAGACGGGGGAGGGGATAAAGAATAAGAAGGAACGAAAGGAAGAAAAGAAAAAAGAAATAACTACGCCGTTGGTTCGTACGGCTCCTCGGGTTTGTCGACGAGACGACGATGCGCGCGTTACTCGCCGTGAGGTGCGCAGTGTCCGACTGCGCACGGGGCTTGTTTTGCTCAGTCAAGGAGAGTACGAGAGTACGAGACGCGGCTACACGGGCATGGTTGATGCTCTCGTGGTACGGCATTGTAGTAAACAACTCGCGTTCGGTTGGCTATTATTCGTTGAAAATCTCTGAATCGAGGGTGAAGTACGGTGGTGTGATTGCCGGTCGATATTAGCCGGAAGTGATCGGCGGTTATATATTTTCCAGTGCTGTTGGTGGTCTTTAACCTCGACAAAGTGGTGCGTCTGGTGCTGCTGCTGCTGGTGGTACGTTCGAAAAATGTTGCAGCACGGGTGGGCAAGTTTGGAACGCCACAAGGTGAGTCCCCCATTCTCGTTCTAGCCTCGTTCTAGAGTCTTTCTCCGTTCTACCGATAACCGGATAGCCCGATAACGCGATACTCGATCAACGAAACTGCTCACTTCGGCTACTCCGCCTTTTCCTACCGGATAGAGACACATCTAGCCTCTTTCTAGGCGCCACTTTACCAATCCTACCTACAGCTACGTCGTATTTTCGGGCATATCTTCTCACGCCTTTTATTATTTTACACGCATATCGCTGTCTCGCCCTCCGACGCCCTCCGACGCCCTCCGCTACTTAAACTCGCTCGCAATCGCTAACCTACGCAATGCTCACGGATTACATACTTTTTGTTTAGAGATTATACTTAAAACCGAGGTAGTAGTCGGTCCCTCGCGCACGCCTGCGTCACCGATCTTATCCTATCGCCGCAATACCAATACTGTTGCCGTTGCTGCTGCTGCTGCTGCTGCTGCTGCTCTTTCTTTTATTTTTTCGTTTTTCTTTCTTTTTTTTTTCTTTTCTTTTTTATTGCCTTTTTATGCCTTCTCTTTTTTCGTCGACTCGCGCTCTACGTACGTACGTTACGTTTATTACGTATAATATTACGCGCATTATCATTATTGTTGGTGAGTTTTTTTTTTTTTTTTTTTTTCGTCTCTCTGTTTCTTGGCATACATATGTAACCGTTGTTTCTTCTGCTATACGTATGTACACCATGCATACGTAGCACGCGTTTGCGACTCTGCTTCCCTGCGTAAATCGTACATACGTACGTGCATACATATATGTTTGCGTGTGTGTATATATATATATATATATGTATACACGCATCGGCTCTAGGTCTAGTTATAAACCCGAGGTTAACGTTTACCGTCTCTTCGCCCCCCTCCTCCCCCGTTAGTGTTTTTTTTTCTCTCTGCTTTCATTATTTCTCCCTTCAATAACTAGTTGTCGAAACAAGTGTTGTTTTGATTGTTGTTGTGATTATTATTACTATTGTTATTGTTGTTGTTATTTTCCGATACTCATGACGCAATGTCATATCCGGTGTAATAATACCGTGATTGCCGGTTCTGGTCTGTATATATTGTTTGGAAGAAATGACGTTATCGAGTTTCGGGGAAATTCGAGCGTACGGCGCTACGCGTAATTACAATTTCCCACGCCCCGTGTGCGTAGTTTGATGGGCGTATTAGGTAGGCATATGCTCTGGGTATATGGTAGATAAACACGACGCAACTACGTGAACTGTAAATTGATGATATGAAAACAACAAGGTGATGAGTCAGAGTAAATTGGGGGGGAAAAGAAAGAAGGAATAAGGAAAAAGAAATAAATGAAGAAATAAAAGAAACTGAGTTTTTTTTTTTATGTATGTTACGTCCTAACGTAGACGTAGATATACATATATGTATATATATATATATATGATGTATGTACGTATGGTATTTATTATAAATAATAACGTCGCGTCGTCGTTTGGGAAGAAAAGAAAGAGGGAATAAGTGACCCAAAGTCGTCGCTGGATCGAAAACGTGGCGCGAGTGAGATGGAAATATTCTATTATTGTCCCTGACGCGGAGTCTCCCGTACTCGCGTTTTACACGCACGCATGCATGCACGCACGCACGCACGCACGCACGCACGCACGCACGCACGCACGTCGTAACCACTTATACACACGTGCAAACCGTCTCACGCGCCTGTAATCTACGTACGTACGTACGTACGTAGGTACGTAAGTACACGTATGCATTATACGCATGTGTGTCCGTCTCTCTATATCTCTATGGATGAGATATCCTCTAGTTTTCGTTCGATGCTTAATTTTCGCGTGTCTTCGACGACGGCGACGGCGGCGACGGCGATGACAAAGACGAGGTTTTGAGACAAACTTTACTACACGCATCTATGTAATTATTATTGTTGTTTAAGCGTAACGTAAACTAATATCATGATAAATTCATATATATCGCGCGATAAACAACAAAGGTTGCATAAAGTTTTTACGATCTCTTTCAACGATGTTCTTGTTATTTTTTTAATACGATTTAATATATAATATAATATTTATCGTATTATGTACGCGCACACACACACACACACACACACACACAAGTGTAATTTATAATATTACGAAATATCATTTTAAAATTATTAACAAACAACGCAAGTTTAATCCATTTTTGAAATGAAATTATTGTGTTTTGTTCGCTGAAAAAAATTTTCCCAAATTTTTTACTTTCTTCCTTTCTTCTTTTTTCATTCATTTTATCCTTATAGTACCTACAACGTTTCGATAAACAGATTATTGTAAATGTCGTGCAGGGATTTGTGTAACAGGAATTATGACGTGTATTGCGTGGGGGGGGGGGGGGGGGGTGTCTCGTTCGTATCAGCGTTCAATTAAAAAAAAGTGTATCGAAACCGAGAGAGAGTCTACGGATCTACTGCGCAGTAGGCGATCACCATCTTCTCCTCCTCCTCCTCCTCCTCCTCCTTCTGCACAACGTCGTCGCATTCTGTGTATATGTATAATGTAGGTACACACACACACGCGCGCGCGCGCGCGGTGGACATGCGTGTGTGTGTGTGTGTATAATTCATGCGGTGGGTGAAAAATAAATATATATATATATATATATATATATATATATATATATATATATATATATATATATATATATATATATATTATTACTTAACCAAGGAAGGTTTATCGCGACCAGTGCCACAAATAATAATAATAATTTAGGAATTTGATCGGAAATTGAAAACTGTGACATATTTAAGCCCTTTTTTAGTTATGTATATAGTGGTTCTTACCACTTATTTTATATTAATTTTTTTTTTGTATATTTAGACTACTTTTCAATGTGTTTCTTTGCCGTTTTTTTACTACTTTTGGTAGTATAGTACATAGGTAATAGGTTTTCAATACTCGAGAGTAATTATCGCAATATAATGTCAATTGATTATTGTTAAAAAGAAATTCATTGAAAAAAATCGTGATAACTTGAAGGATTAATTCATTTCCGAGAAATTTATCTCGTTACTGCATGTGTGTACGTGTTTTAAATATAAATTATAAGTTTTCCGGGCCGCTGATTACGGATCTGAAATCCGATTTTTAATATTCAAAATGACGGATCCAATATGGTCGACAAAAATTTTATACTGATTATGAATCTGATACTAGATATGGAAAATTCGGCACGGCGAGACCGATCAGCGACACCGAAAACATCTGCATAAAATTATTTGACCTCTTTTAATGAAATTCGGAATTTCCGTCCGCCATATTGGATCTGCGATCTTGAATTTTTGAAATCTGATTACTATACTATATATATATTGTTGTAAAATTAGTCTCAGCTTAATAATTTCTGGCTCAAAGGGTTATTAACGTATTTGGTAATAAAAAAATAGAAAAAGAAGAAGGAAGAAGGAAGAAAAAAAACGCGTTAGGGTGTTTATTTCAACTCTTCATCATACAATGAAACAATTATGATCCTTCACCGCTGATCGTAGAGTATAGGTAGGTATAATCTACACGTTACATGTTGCCGCGGCGGGTAAACGTTCCTACATCTCGTGTGACGTTGTCCTCTGCAGTACAAGAAGCACTGTGACTGCGGCACGATTGGGTCAAAAAGTGGTACTGGAATTTCCGGAATTTTAGTGATGCCAGTCATTCATGAGAAAAAGGCAAGCCAGCTCTCGGCCTCTTTCTGTTGGTTGAAGAAAAAGTTTAGTCATCGACCACCGCCGCTTCGTTGTATCGTTTTGACGTTAAATTACCGCCGATTTATACACTATGTATAGATGTAGGTGATAATAAGACGAATCTGTACTCGTTTTCTTAATTTTTATAATTTTCATATCGATTAGACAGTTTTACAGTTATATATATATATATATATATATATATATATATATATATATATAACAAGTAATCGTAAGTTGGATCGATTGTCATTTTTTTATTCTAACCTGCAATGAAAGTGGACAGAAATTTCGAAGGCAATTTAATTGAATATGCGTAACTCATGGACGCTGCGATGATCACGTGTCATCGTGTCGTTGTCGTTATTATCGTGGGAATTGATTTCTTTCATCGTCGTTGGAAAGAGCAGAGAGAGAGGGAGGGAGGGAGGGAGGGAGAAATTGATTCGCAGGGCGAAGCGACAGAGCGCCACGTTAAAGGACGACAATAGTTAAACGGTCAAAACAAAGCGACCAAAACAAACGACTCGCTACCCACAACCGCATTCCATCGCTCCTCTTCGGCGCCATATTTGAATCTCTCTCCCTGGCCTATTGAAATACGAACTCACTTACACGCGACCGACGATGCCGACGCTGCTGCTGCCTTTTCGTTGCTACAGTATGCGATGCACATTCTGCATATTACCGTCGGTTCTTATTTTCTCCTATATCTCGTAACTTTATTTCTTCAGTCATACCATTTTCACTTACGGTGTGTTAGGTGGTTGCCCTGATTGCTCGATTTTAACGACGTCGTAGATATCTTCGGATATCGACAAGTCCACGTGTTTTAAACGCAAAAAGGACTTGGCAGCCTCATTCTATGCACTATTTGGGGAACAAAAATACTTCCAAGACATTTTTATTTCATACAGAAATAAAGATATGACAGGAAAAATACGAATTTATTATTATCGTTTCGTAGTTTTTCTCTGACTCTTTTTTTTTTTTTTTTTTTTTTTTTTTTCAAATATTATTGTTGTTGTTTGCATCAAATGAAAATTTATTACAATCTTTTTACTCAGAATTGTGTATATAATGGGGCTGTTATATACCCTTTTTGCGTTTAAGACACGTGGACTTATCGATATCTCGAGATTTGTACACACGTGAACGTTGAAATCGACCAGTGCACCACCTTAAACATTTCGATTATTCTATTAATAAATTGTGTCGTTGTTGTTGTTGTTGTTGTTCTTCTTCTTCTTCTTCTTTTTCCGTATAAATTCGCATAACCATTGCATATTAATGACGAAGATAATTATCCGGAATTTAATATGTGTATATATAACATATAACCAGGCTGTAAAGTTACCATTTTTCACCTTTGGAATACCCGAAGAAGTTAAATTTACAAAATCTGAGTCTTGCTGATGCCGTCTCGACAGTTTAATGAATTTCAAATGATCCTCTAAAGTTGAAAAATAAAAACTTTTTCTTTCTCCGATTATACATGTCATTAACAACATTAACCTTTCAAACTTTAGTTTGCTTATACATTTGCATATATATATATATATATATATATATATATATATATTATATATTATATATGCTATATGCTATATGCTATATCATAGTACCACCGCAGCGTGAGACGCAGAAAAGAGTTTGGCCCTGTTAGGTCGAGGAGCAGGTCCGTATTTATAATAGTTTCAACCTTCAAGCCCGTGTTAACCTTAGTCCTTATTATGTATAATAAAGTACCTGCATGCGGTGTGTGTGTGTTTGTGTGTGTGTGTAAGTGCAGTAATTGCACTTTTATCCAGTGCCGGTGCATATTATGAGGGAACTTACGATGGGTGAAAAGGAGAAGGGAAGAGAATAAACCCGAGAAAGAGAGAGAAAGAGTGCGAGAGGCGGGGGGGGGGGGGGAGAAAGACCCGCCCCCGTAACTTGCTGCGCACTTCCCTACGTCAAACAAACCCCCGCGTTCTCTTCTTCCTCGCCCTCGGCACGTAAACCCTCGGGGATGATGATGAGGAGGAGGTAGAGGAGGAGGTGATGGTAATGGTGGTGGTGGTGGTGGTGGTGGTGGTGGTGTGTGTAAGTCTTTTCGGCGCAGGCGCTAAATTTGCTCTCTCGTCCCCTCGTTTTTCTCCCGATCCTCGTCGGCCTCGTCCTCGTCGACGTCGACGTTTCGCCCTACGACGCATAGCTGCTGTCCGTCCTCCTCTCCCTTCACTTGGACGCTGCCGTCCTACAGTCATCGACGACGACACGTCACACCACGTTTTCACGTATCAACGTATCGTTGCATTGTGACGTTCGGTTGTTTATTTGGTTGTTTTTTTTCTTTTTTTTTTTCAGTTCCGTTTTTCACAACCGTCTAAAATTTGTCACCTTATTCAAGCGACTGTAATGATTTTGCACTATACATAATATCGGTATACACATATAATTGATGATCTGTGCTAAATAAGAATTTACTTGACCATATAAATGTGTTGGTGTGTGTGTGTGTGTGCGTGTGTGTGTATATATATATATGGATGTGCTGAGTGCTGACCGGAAGTGAGCTGAGAATTGTTTATCGCGCGGTGATTCATCTTCTCCGTCTTTTGTTATTATAATTTTTTTTTTTCAACTTTTTACTTTTTTTTTTTTTTTTTTTTTTTGTTTTTGGTTTCGTTTATTTATTTATTCTTTCGTGATAAAACAAGCCCAGTGGTTTATTATATGTAATATATGTATTTGATGAAACTTAACGAAAATATTATACTACTAATATTTATATGGAAAAAAGTGTTTGAAATGATCGAAGGGGAAAAAACATGAATTTTGTATAAAAAATATTTTGAAATGTTATTGTGTTATTTTTAATATTACTTTTGCGGAGATTTATAATGTTTGTGGAAATACATGACATGACGAGGATGTGAGGTGATATATATATACATGAATGATATTCGTTTTTGACAATGAGAAAAGATGGTGAAGAAGAGAAGGATGAGAATAAGGATAAGGATAAGGAGGAGATGTGAGGAAGAAACTCCGCAGTTGACTTCTTTGCAACCCGGATGCTGATGGATAACGCACGTAAATACGCTTATCTTACATCCCCGCCCATTGTCCACGGATTTTGTCAAATAATTACCACTTATATGTATAGGTATATGGTGTATTCCACGCGAATTCGACCAGTGTTAAACCCCGACCATCTCAAAATCCTTTCGTGTTTCTTTTTCTAACATTCTACTCGGTAAAAAATACGATCTGAATTTTTATTATCAAATATTTTTTCATTGAACCGTTCACTTTACACAAATATCTGAAGTCGATTGGGAATGACAATTCTTTTTAAATCTGAAAAAATTCTTCAAAAATCCAGTAAATGACACAAAACACTCCTCGTTAAGGAAAACGTGGTTAATTTTGGGTTTAAAAATTTCAAATTTCCGAATTAGGCGATAAAAAAAAAAAAAAAAAAATTTTGCTTACGTTTTCCTGGGGGGGGGAGGGGGGGGGGTGTTGTCATTCACTGGATTTTTGAGAATTTTTTTTTAAATTTCTAAAAATTGGCATTCGCAATCGATTTGAAATATTTAACTGAAAAATGAATGGTCTGACAAAAAAAAAAGAAATTTGAAAAAAAAAAATTCAGGTCTCGCTTCTTACCGAGTAGAACGTTGGAAAAAAGCACGAAATGATTTTCAGATGGTTCGGGTTTAACACTGGTCGAGTTGGCGTGGAATACACCATATGTACGCAATTTATGTCGCTTATTATAACGCGGATTCGTCCTACGTCGTGTAAATCTCGTTTCTGCTGAAACGCGCGCGCCTCGTCTCTCTGCATTAAGGTTCGAGGTATAACAACACACGGCATAACTATACCTACGTCTCGTGTATACATATAGGCGCATGATTTTACTACCTTTTCTACGCGTCATCGTCATCGTCATCGTCATCGTCATCGTCATCCTCATCCTCATCGTAGAATGAAGGAATGGAGGGGATGAATATGATGATAAAGACTTTGTTCGCAATTTATTCTGCATCTCCCTCTTTCACTCTCTCTCTCTCTCTTTCTTTCTTTATCCTTAATCTTCAACCATGCCTCTCTTCTTCTAGGCTTGCCGCGCGTTTATTGGACCTCCTCTGCCTACGTCTATCTATCTATCTATGTATGTATGTATGTATGCGTGCGTGTGTGTGCGTGTGTGTAGGTATAGATTGAGTTTTTCTTAGACGCAGTACGGCGAAATCAATATTCTTTTATGTACCCCACCCACCAAGGTCATTCACTCTTCTCTTAAGATTACGTTCTGCAACGTGTGTGACGTGTAATAACGACGCGTTTCAATTTCATCTCATATCTGACATCTAGTTCCTTCTCACGATTACCATTATCATCATCATCGTCATCGTCATCGTCATCGTCATCGTGATTATTATTATTATTATTATTATTGTTATCGTTATTTTTCTTGTTGTTGTCATCATCGTTATTTCGTTGTCATGTTTTTGTTCAAATATTCGAGTCTTCGACGATGACGACGAAGATTGCCGCGAATCGATTGCCTCGTTTTTTTTTTTTTTTTTTTTTTTTTTTGTTTTTTTATTTGCCGACTTCCTTCCTTCAGCCAAGTTTTATACTCTCCTCTTCTCATTGCTTTTCTTTTCTTCGTTTTATTCTCTATTCTCGTTTAATTTTTTTCATACACGTACATACATACATACATAGTTTTGTACGCAGATATCACACCGTGCTACCGATATATAATTTTTATCGTCTAGTTCCAAACGCGCTAACGATGAAAATATAAATTATCGTTCTGTATTACTTTTTTCTTTTTTTTTCTCTCTCTCTCTCTCTCTCTCTTATTCTTCTCCTTACCTCACGCATTATACGCACGTTTTCATGACGACGAAACCGAAGATTGCGTTATTCAATTAATTGCACGTGTTTCAAATCATATTATTATTATTATTATTCCTACTGCTATTACTGTTACTATTACTACTACTACTACTACTACTACTACTACTACTAGTATCATTATTATTATGATTATACAATATTATATCATATTTTTCTAAGCTATTCTATGATTAGATAGAGGGAGGGAAAAAAAAAGAAAAAAGAAGAAAAAAAAAACTCGGCGAATACTGACTTTTGCCGCCACAGCAGCAGCAGCAGCGTACAGCATCGCACGAGCAAAGAGCTTGGCTTGGGCAGGGCATGTGGCAATGTTTTGGTCCTCATCGATCCGTCGTCGTGTAGTGCCTGCCTGCCTGCCCCGAGCCTTCCTTCCCTTCGCCCCCCCCCCCCCCCCCCAACCCTCGTGCCACCCTCTACACCCTCTATATACAGTGTGGTATACACACATATATATATATATATATATATCAAATACATACTCTGACTGCGACGCAGTTGTAGAATGGCGGAAAGGAGAGGAGAGAGAGAGAAAGAGAGGGAGAGAGAGAAAGAGAGGGAGAGAGAGAGAGAGCCACGGACGGGCCTGCGTGCAGCATAACTTGGGATACCTACTTCCGCCCTGTTCGATGCGCCATATCCTTTCCTCCTCCTCCTCCTTGTCCTCCCTTTTCCATCTCTTTCTCACTTCTTCTTTCCCGTTGCTGCTGTATTTCATCCCTTCATTTTTACTTACACGTAGGTATACGTACGATATTACTCGGGACGGACGATACTCTCGACTACCCCCGTAGGTTCGTCCTGCAAGCCTTTTCCGCAGCCCCCCCCCCCCCCCCCCCCCTCTCCCCGCAGCCTCCCTGCCTCCCTCCATCGCTGTCAACCCTCCTCCTGTTTCCACGTTTATTTCCCTCGCCTCTCTTCGTTCATGTCCACTCCTCTCTTCCTCCTCTTAGACGGCAGCTCCTTTCCGTATCCTGAACCACCCTCAGACACACAGCGGTTCTCATAATCGTAGGAATATACGTGTCAGGTATAATCCTTTTGTTTGTTTGTTTGTTTGTCTTTTTCGTTTTTTTTTTTTTTTCAATATATACAATATATATATATATTTTTTTTTTTTCAATTTAATCGCGAGACGACAGTTTTCATTGTTTTACCTGATAACGGAATCTGGAACGGGGGACTTGGGTGAAATTTCTGTGATATCGTTTTTTTTTTTTTTTTTTTTTTGTTCTTCAAACGACTAAAAACGGATGTGATGAAAAATTCCATCCAAGAACATTTATATTACGGTAGTATTTGTTGTGGGAAAAAAAAAAAAAAATTCAATCCCCCGCGATGAAAGTGTACGCGTGCGTGCGAGGAACTTTTGGCAGAAAATTTCCAGCGTACGTACCGCCCTGAAAAGTTCCTTTTGCCGCAATACATTTTCTGCATCGCTGGAGATTGAAATTTTTTAATTTTTTTTCACCACACACACACTTTCATAATTGAAATTTTGTTTTTTTGCAAGAATTTTTGATCGCATTTCTATTTTAATCGTTTCAGAAAATCGAAAGCTTGATATTGTCAAAATTCCACTGCAGCCCCCCCCCCCCCCCCCCCCTCCCCCGTCTTAAGCGATGTCGAACGATCGTCATCGTACGTTTCGTTTCCTTTCGATTGATCGTCGCCGGTTCCCGCGCAATTTGCCGTTGCCCGAAAGTCGGTTATTACTTTTTGTGGATTTTGTACCATGAAATTAATTTATTCTTGTTCTACTTTGTACGAATTCAACTGAAATTTTACCAAAACTTTGGTAAAGAAAAAAATAAATAAATAAAAAAAATTAAACAATATGCTAATTTTCATTCTATAAGTAGGTTCATAAAAATTTAGCCATTTGATGAGAAAAAAAAAAAATTTCTTCAACTTTTAGGATATGGTCATGACAACGAGCCCTGATTTTCTGAAAAAATTTTACGTCAAAAAATTGGAATTCTCAAGGAATTAGGTTTTCACAAATGACTGGATACCCTGTATATAGAACGTATAACGCACGCATCTTTTCTTAATCTTGTTAATCGCGTCTTCTTGTAACGCGTATTACATACACGAGAGACACGTGGGTTCGCATATTACGTACGATACGTACTCTAAGGTATAGTTTTATACACCCGAGTAGTATTTGGTGGTAGAAGTAGTAGTAGTAGTAGTAGTAGAGCGGCAAAGAAGGAGGATGATGATAATGATGATGAGATGATGATAATCGAATGCAACGACCGAGAAAGATCAGCCACCATCCCTCCTTGAGCGTATTATCGTCATTATTTCATGTATAATTGTATATATATATACACGTGTGTGTGTGTGTGTGTGTGTAGAGGTATATATACATATATATTAGGGTGCTTCATTTGAAACGAAAATTTTTTTTTTTTCCGCGGACACATCAAAATTTTGTTCCTTCTATCGAAAAAGAAATTCCCTGAAAATTTGAGCCCTTAATCTTAATTTTAAGAGGTTCCTCTCGATCGATGTAGATTTCTCATTTGAATAACATGTAATTCATGATTTTTTGTAATTTAAATTAACATAGCTCCGTTTGATTTCATGGTATTTCATTGCGATTAGTCAGAATTTGTAGTATATTAGTGACTCATTGAAAGTACCCACTAACATTTTTTTATACTTGATTTTATAATTTTGATGTGTCCGCGATGAAAAAAAAATTTTCGTTTCAAATGAAGCACCCTAATATATATATATATAGCTAATCCGCTCGCCTAGTACTACACTTGCGAGTATTATATGAATATTGTGTGTGTGTGTGTGTGTGTGTATGCATGCATGCATACATACATACACGTATATTAAATATTGTATCGCATTTCGGAGACTCGGCGGCAACTCCGTTTTAAATTATCGACCATCCGTGTTTCTCGTTCCCGCTACTTTTGCCTCTACTCCTCCTCGGCGGTATTAGTCGCGTTGCCTCGGTATCCTCATCCCATCTCTCTCCCTCCCACTCGCTTCTCCTTCGTTGTGGGGGATGTTCTCTCATTGAGGCATGCCTCCTATATAATAGCTTTCGTTGGGAACGCGCAGCGGCGGCAGCAGCAACGGCATTCGATATATAATATAGCAGCAGCTGCGTCGAGACGAGGGGTAGGTAGGTAGGTAGATAGGTAGATAGGTAGGAAAGAGGAAAGAGGAAAGAGGAAAGAGGAAAGAGGTAGAAAGAGGATCGTCGAGGAGTTGGTGGTGTAGTAATAGTAGTAGTAGTAGTAGTAGTAGTAGTAGTAGTAGTAGTAGGTGTAGTATTAGTTATACGCGCCACCAACACTGTTCGCTACTCCCCCCTCCTCGCCCTTTTCCCCTATCTACTCCCCTCCGCGCTCTCATTCTCTCTCTCTCTCTCTCTCTCTCTCTTTCTCTCTCTATATCTTTTCCACTTCGCCGCCGCGCTGCCGCGCTGCGCCGTATTTCCCTGCTTGGCTTCTATTTCTTTCTCTCACTCGTCTCGCAGGTCGCGTCGCGTCACTCCTCTACTCGTAGTAGTATGTAGTAGGGCACGTGGTGAATGAAGCCGTTGCCCTCGTCGCTCACCCCGCGTGCCCCCTCCCCCCCCCCCCCCCCCTCCCCTCGCCTTCTCTCACCGCACCTCGACTCGACTCGACTCAACTAACATTACGACGACGCGTATCAAACGCGCGCGTGCCTTTTCTGTGTGCGTGTGCGTGTGCGCGCGTGTGTTGTGCCTGTCTTCTTTGCGCGCGCGCTCGCGACTAACCATCATCCTAACACTCGTCGTCCAGAGCTTCTCTCTCTCTCTCTCTCTCTCTCTCTCTCTCTCTCTCTCTCTCTCATTTTCTTTCACTATACAAGTCGAGATATATAAACACGTATCGTATGTATGTATATATAGATAGATATGTACATGTATAATAATAATAATAATAATGATAATGATAATGATAATAATAATAATAATAATAATAACAACAACAATAACAATAATAATAATAATAATAATAATGATAATGATAATAATAATAATAATAATAATACCCACCTGTGTGGTATAACAATATACAACACTCGGGGCAGTTGTAACCGCTTGCAGTTATATGCACTATTTGGACGTACTTGTATATGTATATATATATATATACATGTTGATGTGTGTGTGTGTGTGTGTGTCGCGGGAACATTTTCGTTTTGTTTCGTTTCTTGCCTTTTCTTTTTGGCAGGTGTTGGTTTGGTTTTTTGTTGTTGTGTTTTTTTTTTTTGTTTTTTCTTTTGGTCGTCCCATTTTCTTCTTCTTTTTCTTCGGGTTGAAACTAACCCACGAACCCACCCCCAACGCCCCCCCCCTCCCCCCCGGGGGTCCCAGCTTCTTTAAAAATATGTTATTCTATATATATATACACACATACATTTACACATGTATATATATATATATATATACATATACAAACACACACACGGTATGTTGGAAGTTTTTGGAAAATATTTCTTTCCGATTGATATATATATATATATATACATATGTGATTGTGCGTTTTTATTTATTTTATTTTATTTTAATTTTTATTCTTAACAAGATGATATATATACCTACAGAATCACGTTTCTTTGGCAGGTTTGTTACGAATTACTCTATCAGGACTCAATTAACCTGTTATTCGATAAACTTACACGTTCTTGCGTGTGCCTGTGTGTGTGTTGTATGTCATGTAACAGGTATTATGCCGCAAACGATATTATTATTATTATTATTGTTGTTGTTGTTGTTTTTGTTTTTGTAGGATGCGGTCGAATACCGCGTTTATTATAACGCTATAATTGGATTTTTATCAAATATATAACGTTTGTTTTTATAAAAAATAATGTTGCGACGAAGGAAAAGAAGAATTAAATTCATATCTGTTATGATTATTATTATTATTATTATTATTGAAAATACGTTTTGTTGTTTCGATTGAGCGAACGATTAATTATTGATTATACTTTGAGGCTTTGTTTTAAACTTTGATTTATTAATATTGTTAGTAATATTATTATTTTATTGTCAATTGTATTATTCGACATTTGTCGACAGGTGCGTTATATACATGAAATATATGTGGGGTATTCCACGTCAATTCGACTAGTGTTAAAAACACCGACCATCTCAAGATCTTTTAATTTTTTTTTTTTTTTGTTCTCCAACATTCTGTTCGGTGAACAACGCAACCTGAACTTTTTTTTTTTTTTTTAACCGTTCGTTTTTTGATTTGAAAAAATCTAAAATTATTCAGATTTCGATGGACAAATGAAAATTCGCAGGTTTTTTTTTTCGAGTCACCGATAACGAATCCAAGGTCAGAATTTGAAAATTTATGATTTTGGATCCGTTACAGTGACTTTCTAAGTAACAAAAAATCGTCATATTTTCATGCAACATGACAATAATCGCGTATCCGAATTGGATATTCATACTTTTTTTTTTTTTCTATCCGCAAACGAAAGTTAATTCATCCGTATAACGAACGCAGCACATGTTATTTAAAAGACGTTAAATAAAAAGCCATGCCTTAGAAGGATCCAGGGATCTTTGATCTCTTCGTTATGAGAATCGTTCGTGCCTTTAATAAAATGATACGTAGGTAGGTAGGTAGGTAGGTGGTGATGTAGGCATGTAGGCATGTACTTGTTTAACAATTGTAACCAATGATTCTCAGAACGGCCGGAATGTCGTTTGATCAACGACACGATTGGATGGATAATTCATTTATTATCGTTCACAAATACAAGAACGTCTCCTCCGCTACGTGTATTAACATGCCGCGCGTATTACGACGACCCCTTAAATGCTATCTGACGTCGTCGACCGTCACGTTAAATTTCCTCTTGGAAATTCCGCGCATTCTTTTTTTTTTTTTCAAATTTTTCCTCCTTAATGACCTTTTTATACATTTTTTTTTCTAATACGTTTGGTCGTTGTTGTTTGTTTGTTTGTTTTTTTTCTTCTTCTTCCTCTTTTTTTTTTTTTTTTATGGGGGGCGGATTTTAAGCAATATTGATATATATATATAACTAGATTCGAAAAAAAAAAGATGTCGTAAGAAATGCAAAAACGTTTGAAAAGAAATTGGGAGGGGGGGGGGGGGGGGGGAGAAAATCATCGATATTTATTGAGAATTTTATTGAAAAATTTCTCTCGAATTTTGTGAACGATTTATCAATGTTATACGCAAATATTGGGTTTTAAAGAGTATATTTCTGGGACACCTTGTATATATAATTACATGAGAATTTTTTTGAATGATCTGTTTCCGTTTATCATAGTGATTACGTAAAAAAATTTTCTCGTTCTACCGAATCGATCATTTTAATTTATTGATAATTTCATTGGAATTCGATTTTTTTTGTCCATTCGATCTATTCCATTATATGTATATATATATGTATATATCTGTATGTATATTAGCATGACGTCACGACTCACGACGCACATGATGTTGTTTGAAAAACCCGATTAGATTATCGATACGTAGGTAGATATGTGTATGATAATAAATATATGTATACGCATACGTACCTTACATCCTACGTCATACATATATTATAACATTTCACACGTGAGTTTCGCGACGTTCGAAAAATTGGTGGTGATAATTTATTTATCGATCATTGTTATAATAACAACAAGAAGAACAACAACAACAATAATGATAATAATAATAATAATAATCGTGATATATTATGTATTATATTTCGATCGGTGTACATAATAATGATGATAATGATAATAATAATAATAACAATTATTATTATTACTCTCGAGAAGCCGCGCGGCGAATAAAAAGGTAAATTGTTATTCAATTAGAAATTATTATTCATTCAGAAATAGTCATCCAATCGTGGTTTAATAAGCCAATAAAATGTATGAAGCGAAATGAAGCAATAGCCAGAGTTTGCATACGAAACGTGCTAAAGTTATTGAAAATGGAAAAAGAAAAAATGCAATTCAGTTTTATTAGCGTTTGCAGCCTTGACTAATTTTCTAACCACAAGTCCTCTCGATTTATCGTCTTTAATCTGATTTCTCAATTTGATTAGGCGTGATATGATGACGAAAAAAAAAAATATTCTGCAAAAGTCTGAGCTCTTAGGATTATTATTATTATTATTAAGAGATGTCTTTTTGCAATTTTTCATTTCCCCTTTAAATAAAATGGGAACTTTTTTTTTTTTTTCTTCTTCTTCTTCTTTTTCTTTTTCTTTTTCATTTTGGAATTTATTTTTACTCGACAACGAATCGACGTATCTTAAATAGCGATACATATTTTTTTTTTTTTATAGGTAATTGAACGATCTACGAAAAAGGTCTGATGCGATTTTTTCGTAAATCTACTGGTTCAAAAATTATTTAATGTTAAACCTTAGTTACGTCAAGTATTAAGATTTTTTGATTTTTTTTTTCATTTCCGCTATGAAATAATTGTTGAAAAATGAAAAAAAAAACATTTTAATATTTTCTAATCTTGATATTATCTTGTTTACTGAAACACCGAAATTTTACACAAAATTACCGATTACTTAACAACAAATAAGTTTACTTAACAAGAAACTATATATATAATTATTTATATATATATATATATATATATATATATATGGGGCATTCCATGTCAAATCAGTAGATAATATATATATATATATATATATTAATTTAATTTCACTTGTATATTTTCCGCTGCTCTCGCGTCTTAATCGGTTCGTTCACTTACCGAGCACCTTCCACCTCCTCCTCTACCTCCTCCCCCTCCTCCTCCTCCTCTTCCTCCCTGCAGTCAGTCTAGAGTCGAACTTTGAAAGCGCGTAACGCATGACGCAGCATCAGTCGAGGATCAACCCTCGTCGGGGTTGGATCCAACCACGTTGGCTCCTCTATCTGCCTTATCTCTCTTGTTTGTTCAATTCGTTTCGCGTGTCGTAGAATAAATAAAGAAAAAAAAAAATATATATATATATATATCTACATTATATATGTATATTTATTTTCATATGTATAAACAAGTTCAGTGCAGAGTTAGTTTATTATTATTATTATTATTATTATTATTATTATTATTATTATTATTATTATTATTACACGTTGTCTTGTTCGGCTGTAAACAAACGGGATTGTAATATCTAACGCAAAAACATATTTCGTACCAGTAAGATATAATTATTAAAAGCAAATTTCGACGCGAGTTGATAAAATGTTATTGTTTCAAGGTACGGGATGGATGAATGGACAGATGGATGGATGGATGTGGAGAGAAAAGAGAGAGAGAGTGTTTTTTCTTTTCAATCATTCTTTCTTTCTTTCTTTTTCATTTCATTTCATTTCATTTATTTTTATTTTTTTTTTTTTTTCTTCTCCTTACTCGTTCATCTTCTTACATATTCATTGTTATGCTTATTATTTTTTTTTTTCAATTATATTATCGAGAAGATATCTCATAACTTATCGAATACACCGTGGAATGAGTGAGAAACAAACAGGAAAGGAAGTAAGAAACGAAAGAACGGGAAAAAGTTACGCGGAAAACGGAAGTTGCTATAATAATAATAATAATAATAATAATAATAATAATAATAACAACAACGTAGGCAATATCGGGGCACAAAACCGACGGACGTGTTTCGTGTGGTGATAAAAATAATTAGCGGAAAAACTATATTCATTCGACCGATTTATAATACGAGTATATTGTAGTATGTGATATACATATATTTTGTCGTCGTCTTATCGTTGTACTTCGAACAATAACAACAATAATAATAATCGTTGAAGCCGATAGTGTATTACGATGACGCCAGTTATACTTGACCGCAACGATAAATCTGTTCCTTAAATACTGCCTATGTACCTACTTGTTGTTGTTGTTGTTGTTGTTGTTTTTTTTTTTGTTGTTTATTAATTTTTTTTTTTTACTCCTGTTTTCTTAATTTTTTAATGAAGAAAAATTTGTTTTTTCCTCCTTATTCTTAATTATTCTCTTTTTCCTTCAATTGCACAGTGATAGGTATAAATAATTATCGTATATGAATAAGTAATAAGAATCGGATCAGATTGTTGATGAAAAAAAATTTTAACAATAGTTGAGAAAATGAAAGTAGTAAAGAAATAACGATGAAAAAAGTAACGGAGCGATAAGAAAATACAGTGAAATGTGGAAATTATGGAATTACTGACTGAAGTTTCTTACAGAGTTTACTTTAAGGGGGTGGAGTTGAAATTTTAAATTTGAAAAATTCGGAAAGCAGAGAATTTCGAAATCTTTTCGTGGCGAGAGTTGAAGTAGAGAAATGAAACTTCGGAAAAACATCGAAGCAGAGAATGGTCCGAAAGCCGAAGCTCAAAGTTCCCTGAGAGAGGTGAAATGAGAAAGATCGAAAATCCGAATCATTCGAGATTTTCAATTCCGCCGATTTCCGGTTCGGTGAAATTTCACCGCATCGATCCTTCCTTCTTTTGGATTATCCGTATTTTCACTTCCGGAATCCTGGTAATTCTCATTTTCGGTTTTCCTCATTTTTTTCCACCCACTCCCCGACTGAACCGCGCTCTGCGAGTATATTTTTTAATTTTCCAAATTTCACTCGGTCGAAACTTTATTCCTCGGAATTCTGCTTCACCGGAACTTTACTTTCCGAAACTTTCCTCGGTCGGAACTTGATTTATCGGAATCCCGCATTCCGGAACTTTGAGCCGTCGGCTTTCCGACCGTCCTCGAAACTTTCTTGCTTTCCTAAAAGTTCTTCGCCGTCTTTGCTTCAAGCTTCATACCCAAATAATAATTCGGAATCAACCGCTTTCGGCGCTTTATCAATTTACATTAAATCCCGCTCTCCTTCTGCCCACCACTCACCTCACTGCACACGTCTCCTCGAGTTTTCCTTCCTTCCTTCCTTCCCCTTCTCTTCTCTTCCCTTATTACTCTTCTTCAAATTTCTGTATACTTCTACCCTGAATCTTGGTCTGTAGATTCATCCAGTCTCCCACGATGTGGTCCGCGTTATCTTTCTACGTTGAACATATTTTTCGCAATCTATGGTTTTTTTTTCTCTTTTTTCTCGTCTATTTTTTTATCCCCCCCCCCCCCCCCAAATGTATCTAAATTCCATCGGACATAAATACAAATCCACCTTCTACATGTATAATACAATAATATGTGTAAAAAAACACACACATAGAACGGTTGTTTGTTATTGAAAATTAAAAAACTTCAGAATCGTTTATTATTCCTTTCTGCATCCGCAACGGTATGATTCTTTTTTTTTTTTTTTTTTTTTTTTAAGGATATTCTACCCTTTGCTCTTCTCTCCTCTCCTCACTTATCTTCTCTTCTCTTCTCTTACCTTCTCGTCTGTTTCGTCACTTTATTTCATTATATTTACTAAATTATTTTTTACTTGTTTAAAATATATATATATATATATATAACGTACAATGTGGCATAGTATAATATTATAATTAAAGTTTTATTTTCAAATTACAGAAAACGCAGCCACCAATATGATCACCGAAGAGGGGAGATTGTGAAGAAGGAGGAGAAAAAGCGGGGAAAAAAAAAAGAAAGAAACAAGAAAATAATCAGACAAATGAAATAAAATATAATAAAGCAGAGGAAGAAGAAATAAAGTGAAATAAATAAATGATATTTATTAATCGTTGAAAGAACAAATCAATTGTCGATTTCTATCGTCGTCGTACTTTTTTTTTTATTTTTATTTTTATTTTTTTATTGTGTGTGTGCGTGTGTGTGTGAGACAGAGTGAGAGAGAGAGAGAGAGAGAGAGAGAGAGAGAGAGAGAGAGAGAGACGTGTCGAAGGATTAATATCGCTTTTGGAATAACATTATATTATTACTACCACGTGTGACGATGTCGTGGGTAAAACTAACAATGTGAAAATTATTGAACCAATAATTGTATTGTAACAGTAACAACGATTCGTCGTTTAAAAAAAAATAAAAAAAAAAAATAAACAGAAAAACAAAATCAGACCGGATGAAACGTGTCTGTTAAAGCAGTGATTAAGGAAGTGGGATATGTAAAACGTGTGTAAAACAACAAGGTTATAACAAACAAAAACAAACAAAAACATTAAAAAAAAAAAAAAATGCACAAAACTGTCGATAACATTGTACACGTGTGCAGTGTAAAGAAATTGAATAAAAGAAGAAAGAAATGACTAGAGGAGGTGGTGGAGGAGGAGGAGGAGGAGAAGGAGGAGGAGGAAGGTAAAGGATAAAACGATTATAAAAAAAAAATCGATTTTCGATATTTGTTCGACGAGATAGATATATATATATATATATATATATATATATGTATCACATAATATCAATTGTCCCAGTAAAGAGGAAAAAAAGAAGAAGAACAAGAAGTAGTGGAAGAAAAAATTTGCGATAGTGATTTGGTAATAGCTAAATTTTTGATTTAACGTCTTCGTCGTTGTTGTTGTTGTTGTTGTTGTTGTTGTTGTTCTTGTTCTTGTTCTCGTTGTCTTGTTGTTAATTTTCGACGAGAGAGAATAAAAAGAAAAAAGTGAAACGAAACAACATCGACAACAAAATCAAAGTGAATAAACGAAAAGAAGAACGAGGATAATACCAAAGCGTTCTTTGTGCGTGTGCGTGCGTGCGTGCGTGCGTGTGTGTGTGTGTGTTTCGTTTTATTATATATATATATTTATATATATATATATACATTTATATATATATATATAAATTTTTTATTTTTTTTTTGTTCAATGTTTTTTTTATCATCTTGTTTCAAAAATGTCTTTAACCCGTGAACAATCTTACGCCGTCGGATAATAGATTAAAGTGAAATAATAAAAGATGATGATGATGATGATGATGATGATATATAATATTACGGAAGAAGTGAAAAAATAAGAGAAGAGATAAGTAAAGAAAAGGAAAGAAACATTTTTAAACCAGAGAGAGTGAGAGAGAGAGACAGAAAAATAAAAGAGTAAAGCGATTTAAAATAGTTGTATAAAAATCTGATACTACACAGTGTATACCTGAAATAATTGTATAATAATATTAATAACAATAATACTAGACACAAATAAATAAGTGATTAAATAAATAAATAAACAAATCAATAAATAAATAAATAAGAAAAAAAAAAAAAAGGCAAACTAAATATCAACGATGGGGAGAAAAAGGGTGAATAATTTGACGCGGAGAGAGCAAAAGCAGCGAAACGACGACGACGACGACGACGATTATGGCGTCGCGACGGCGATGACGAATACGAAAGAATCGTCTAAGTTGATTTTGAACAGTCTCTGTTACTCGTGTCGAATTTGTTACGCTGACGACGTGAGGCGAGATAAAAACGAAACTGCGAGCGATTTTCGATGTGAGATATGCGAACGTCTTCAGGGTCGTTGCGTCAACGACGACGACGACGACGACGACGATCAAGACGACGATGACTACTACTACTACTACTACTACGACGACGACGACAACGTCGTTGTTGATGATTTTTCGGAAAATATGGAGGAAAACATGAAGGAGAATGATAATTATAACAAGGACGAGGATTTTGGCGGGAAACGGAGGAGCAGATTATTTTCACACCGTTTTTTTAACGCCTCGCCAAAACTCGAACCCCTCGCTATGGACTGCGGTCGACGTCAAAGCGACGTCGGTCAGTGGCTTAGATGCGCCTCGAGTGTTGTACGGTGGCGTCGTTTTTTAAAACCATTTTCATTTTCATTTGAGAATATTTTTAAACCTTCCTCGTTGACGTCGTCATCATCATCAACGACGACGACGACACGTCGACGAAGTTCCTCATCATGTGTATTATTCAGCAATTTATCAACGATCAATATTACTGCACTTTTTTTCGTCATTTTATTAACCGTTAACTTAAATTCCGCATCAACAAGTGCTCACAGTGTTTACGATACTGCAGACAATCGTCATTACAATTCTCACGATCCTCATCCTCAACACTTTGACCGTATCGTCAGGGATACTTCATCGTTTTCTTCGTCTGCTGCTTCTGCTTCTTCGTCGTCGTCGAAACGAACCGGTGAGTTGATTTCTCCACCTAAACCTCATCATGTTTTATGATCACTTTTTATATATATGGGACATTCCACGAGGTATCGATCAAGATCGGAAATTGATCTTTCAGATTTACTTCAAGAACTTTTTTTTTTTTTTTTATTATTTTTTTTTTTTTTTTTCCCTCTCAAATTCTTTCAATCACGCGTATCTGAGATATTATCTTTACAAAATAAGTGACCATTTACAAAAATATCGAAAAATCGATTTCCGAACTTCATCGACTTTCCTCGTGGAATGCCCCCGAAGAACGATGGTGACGATTGTGATTATGATTATGATTACGATTACGATTACGATTACGATTACGATTACGAGAATAGAAATAAGCGGTAGCGTCCAGTAGGTGGCGGTGGCGCTTGGCGGGGGGTGGGGGGTCGTCTTGATAAGAATTTTCCAGAAGTGAATGAACGATCTTATCTTTCTTTCGCGTAACTAACCAACGATACACCGTCACACACATATATATATATATACACGGCGGTTGTTTTAATGGTTGTTTTTTTTGTTTGTGTGTTTTTTTTTTTTCGTATCGTTTTTCTCTCTTCCTCTTCTCCTTATCACTCGCATACAATACACGTTGTGTATGGTGTAACCATGTGTTTACCAACTTGTGGATATATACATATATATATATATATATATATGCTATGTAGAATTTATAACGTTGGTTGAAATTATTTCTGTTTACCGAGGCACGTCTCAATGGCGCGTAAGATCGCGGTTCTTCACTTGACTAAACAACGAGTATCGCGTATGTATGTATGTATGTATATATGTATGCCTCTCTACAGGTGTCTGTGTGTGTGTGCGCGCGCATGTATACATATATATATATATATATGTACATACACCTCTTACATTTATATCATGTATGAAGAGTAAAAAGAAAGAAGAAAAAAAAAAAAGACCAAAAAAAAAAAAATCACGTGAGAAAGAAGAGGTGAAAGAAAGAAGAAGGTGGGAATGGCGCCAGTCGAGAGTCGCGTTAAACATCGATACATACATACATACGTACATACATACATACATACACATATATAAGGGTTGCCGTTGAAAAAAAAAAAAAAAAAAAAACCATTTATGCTGAACTTGAAAAATCACGAGCTTACCTTGAGAAAGAAAGAAAGAAAGAAAGATATATAAAATATATAGTATATTGCGTATAATATTATAAATACAATGTAGTAGTAGGTAAACGGTGACGGCAATTTTTATATTCATTATCGTTATAATGAAACGATGATAATTGTTATGCCGCAGAACGCGATCGCCGACAGGAAACGTAGTAGTACATTTACTATATGTATATCCTATATATCGTGTGTGTGTGTGTATATATAATATACTATAAAAAAAAAAAAAAAAAAAATGTCGTCACGTCATGCGTATTACATATGTATACCCATGGATAGATGTGCGATTAGGTGTGTGTATTGCGCGATTTTTAGAGGTGCCAATGCATGTGATAAGAATCTGCACATTCATAAAGAGGCGACAAAGAATTTAAAGAGAGAGAGGGAGAGAGAGAGAGAGAGGCGGATGGGAGGAAGGGAATTATCGCGTTAATTACATAATTAATTGATTTATTTTTTCAATTTTATCGTTTCAACAAGTTGATTTTACTTACACACTATTTTCACAAAATTGCGATGATTTGAGAGATGATGAAAAAAATATTGTGTATTGAAAAATTTTCAATGTAAAAATTTCTTCATTTCCTCCCCCCCCGACGTTTGAAAATCATTTTTCTTTTCTTTCGTTACGATTTGGAAAAAAGAAGAAAGAAGAAAAAATTTAAAAAATTTGCCGTATCTGAGTCCTCTAAGCCCTCCCCCCCCCCCCCCCCCCCATATTATATACGTATATGTTAAACATCTTACAATAATTTTTATTCACTCTTACAAGAATGTTGTACGTATAATATATATATATATATATTTAATGTATAGTTAACATGCTATAAAGTTTTCGCGATTATTATTGTCGTCGTTGTTATGTCAGAAGACGTAAGCGTTAACATATAATTTTTATCCCACATTATATAGACTTGGAAGCGCAATGATGATTTATGCGTGTGTGGGTTTTTGTTGTTCTTTTTGTTTTTGTTTTTTTCCCCCGTACCATTTGATAAAAATATTTAAATGTAGAATAAGAGGAAAAAAAGAGACACGAGTTTTGGGGGAAAATTTATAATATCATTTGTATTTAACGTAAATAGAAAAACACACGCACACGCCGACGCGCACACACACACACATTTTATATTCTTCATACGTTATAATACTTGGGTAATACAGATCTGCAAATTTACGTAATATTTATTTATATACGAATTGTACAAACTGATTTGTTTCGTTGTATTTTTTTTTTTTTTTCTCCGCGTAATTTATAGACATTTTTCACGGCTGTTCTGGATTGGATTATTATTATAATTTTTTTTTTTTTTTTCTTCTTCTTTTGATTGTTCGTCTTGTGCTATATTTATTTCAAAACGAAATTGTTAGACGAAAATTAATAAAAAGTATTGAATACATGAAATGTCCATAATACAATAAATGAATGAAGTAACCGTGTGACGATTACGAAAATCTGAAGAATGTGAGGAGAAAATTTTTGAGAAACGTCAAAAGCGGTTGATTCCGAATTATTTGGGTATGAAGCTTGAAGCAAAGACGGCGAAGAACTTTTAGGAAAGCAAGAAAGTTTCGAGGACGGTCGGAAAGCCGACGGCTCAAAGTTCCGGAATGCGGGATTCCGATAAATCAAGTTCCGACCGAGGAAAGTTTCGGAAAGTAAAGTTCCGGTGAAGCAGAATTCCGAGGAATAAAGTTTCGACCGAGTGAAATTTGGAAAATTAAAAAATATACTCGCAGAGCGCGGTTCAGTCGGGGAGTGGGTGGAAAAAAATGAGGAAAACCGAAAATGAGAATTACCAGGATTCCGGAAGTGAAAATACGGATAATCCAAAAGAAGGAAGGATCGATGCGGTGAAATTTCACCGAACCGGAAATCGGCGGAATTGAAAATCTCGAATGATTCGGATTTTCGATCTTTCTCATTTCACCTCTCTCAGGGAACTTTGAGCTTCGGCTTTCGGACCATTCTTTGCTTCGATGTTTCTTCGAAGATTCATTTCTTTACTTCAACTATCGCCACGAAAAAATTCGAAATTATCCGCTTTCGAAATCTTTCAAATTCTAAATTTCAACCATGCTCCGAAAATCATCAACACACCGACAATCTTCTTCTTCTTCTTCTTCTTCTTTTTCTTCTTCTTCTTTTTCGCAACTCTGTAGCGATATTACTCTGCGTAATGCAATTTATCACAGGTATTATTATTATTATTAAACTCGTTAAAATTGTTGTTGTCCGAATTCCGCGAATCGCCCGGAACTCTCTGTAATTCTCCACAGCTGGTTGGCTCTCCGAGTCTTCAGACCACCGCACCGAGGAGATAAGAAAAATCGTCGTGCAAAAGATATTGGCTGTGTGCAATTTTTTTTATCCTTGTTTTCTTCAATCTTTCTTTCATTCTTCCTTCTTATCGCACAGACGGAGAAAAAAAATAACAACGTATCATACGAATCAGAACGTGCACATTATATATGTATATATATATACACAATATTCATTCACGAATTTGGTATAGGTGTAATAGTAAAAAAAAAAGAATGAGGAGGTGTCAGAGTCGGAGTGAAAAATGAAGAAAAAAGATTAAAAAAAGCGGTGGTGGGGGGGGGGGGGGAGGGCAAGATGAAAGAATTTTAGAGAACGAGTAGAAGAGAGAGAAAGAAGAGAGAGAAAGAAGAGAAAGAAGAAGAAGAAGAAATTAAAAATTAAAATAACAAGATAACAAACAATTCACGCCTCCGTTTCTTATAATCTTGGACTCACAGTCAGCGACGTGTGACTCGTTATTGACGCAAGGGTCTATATATACATGTATGCATATATACATATGTATATATATATATATATATATATGCCTAGGTATACAAATTTAGGCATAGGAAAAGATGTTCTATTTTTGCATCGGTCTTTACCTTTAAAAAAAGGCGGAAGAAAAAGAAAAAGACGACGAAGATGAAGATGAAGATGAAGATGAAGATGAAGATGAAGATGAAAATCTTAGCGGAGCGCGAATTGCGTCGATGAATCACGCGCGCCTTTCGTCTCATCATTATCGTTTCGATGTGACGTAGGTGCTTTTAGAATTTTTCCACAAACCAAGACGATGTTTTCTTCTTTCTTTTATTTATTTATTCATTTACTTGTTTGTTTATTTATTTTTTTTATTTTTTTTTTTCGTTTGTTTTTCACCCCTACCCCGCGTACGTCGATCAATTTTTCTCACGTTTAATCGATATTTCGTGAGAAAATTTTTGTCACGTCTTGAAAAGGAAAATGAATTTTCATTACGATTATCAGTATTTCGTGAAAATTGGACGTTTTTCTTTCTTTCTTTCTTTTTTCGTCGATCGTTCAATTTCCTACAAGAATATGCACTGATTGATTTCTAACAACACACGTCGTGATTCGTTATATATGTATATATAGAAAGGCAATATAAAATTGGAGACGATGAAAAGAAAAAAAAAAAAAAAGAAAAACAATTTCCCCCTCATTTCATTTGAATGGGAAATAAAAAAAAATCAAATTAATATTAAAAGAGCTCTAACGTTACCGGAATTTGTTTTTCAACGTCTTGAACGATATTTTCACGGTAACTAAAGAAAGGAAAAAAAAAAAAGAAAAAAGTTTTTTTCTTGTTTCTATTTTCTTTTTTTTTTGGCCCACCATAATACATACACACACACACACATAATATATCTTGTATATTTGAAAATTTGCAGTTGATCGTTGTACAGTTGAATTATTTTTCTTTACATATATATATATATATATATATATATATGTATAGACGTGAATCGTTAGAGTATATAACGTTCGTTACTAACTTCCTTCATTCTCTCATCATGTTATATCGTATGATTGATAAATGTAATGATATATTATAATATATTGATAATATATTCGGCCTCAGGGCCAGCCAATCATTGCCAATTGATCTTCGTGTTCCTCTTGGATACGATCTTTGAACGACTCTCGCCCTTTGATACCCTTTTTTTTTTTTTACAACTAGATACTTGTTTTACAAATTGACCTCTCAGATTTGGCGCGTGATTTCATCTGTAAATGTTCTCACTTTGAAAAATTATCGTTCGGTGGGTTTTTTTTTTTTTGTTTCTTCTTCTTCTTTTTTTTCGCTAGACATTTTTTTTTTTTCTCTTCGTTTTGCCAACGTTGAAAAAAAATCAAAAATTGCAAATTGCAAACCGTAAAATGGTTCCGAAAAATCTGTGAAAATTTTGCAAAAATCCGATGTGACATGTTACGTATATAAAAATGTTTCAGTAACCGTTCGTATAGTAAAATGACTTTGGCTTTCAATTTTTTTTTAACGTTTCTTTTTTTTTTCTTACGGAAAAAGCTTGGAAACAGTAAAACGAAAAAATCGTTTCACTCCGGGTCGAAGCTTAAAAATTTTGATATCCGATGCAGGTTTTTGCAGAACTTTTTCAAATTTTCAACTCTGATCGGTCGTCAAAATCGTTTCGAAATATTGTAGAAAATTTTCGAATTTAGTCGTGGAAAATGGAAAACGGAAAAAAACAAAAAAAAAAAAAACAAACGAGTTTTTTTTTTTTTTTCAAAGTGAGAACAATCGTAAAAAAAATCTTGCACCAAATCTGAGATTGATTAAGGGGTAAAACCCAGGTCGAATTGGCGTGGAATCCCCTGTATGTATGTATGTATGTATGCGTGTATAATTCGACGACGACGACGACGTTTTATCGTCGTTATAGACGCTGAACTCTCCCTCGCCTATATTACAATAAACGAACGCGCTAGCGACCCATTCATTAGTATCGATTTGATATTTATTGTACATTTAATGTCTGTATTAATCTATACATTATTATATTATAATAACGACAGCATAATTTCGAAAGAATTCAGGTCACTTTCATCTCTGAGTTACAAACAAGCAGCTGCAGAGCGGCGGCAGTCTCGTATAAAATTTATTTATTTAGTTATTTATTTATTCATTTGTTTATTTGAATTTTTTTTTTTTTTTTTTCTTTGTTTTTTTTGCTTTTTTCTGCAATTATAAACGGATGAGTGTAAAATTAGCGGGATGAAATAAATAACGATGATAATGCTGATGATGATGGTAATGCGCAAAGCTTAGTTTGTCCGCTCATCGAATATAAGTTCGTATATAATATATATATATATATATTATTTCTTTACAAGTGCGTAAAAGGGGTAGAAGAACAATTTTGTGCAATTTAACGGAGGAAGTTTCCTTCCTTCCTTCCTTTCTTCTTTTTTTTTTTCTCTCTTCTTTCTTTTTTTCCTCTCTCTTTCTCTTTCTTCTTCCTCTTTTTACTTTCGACGAATAGCGCGAAACGGATGCGCGGTGAACGGATAAGGCGAAAAAAAGAAGAAGAAAAAACAAAACTAGTTGAAAAATGCCCAAAAAAAATAAAAAGAAGAAGAACGTACGTAAAAATGACGTAATACGTGTACAACGAATTAAAGGACCATTCTTCTTTTTTTTTTCTTTTTATACTGGATTCCTATGTACCTATACTGTTATAAATACTGCTGTATACAGTTGCTACTATTTTATATACACACGTATTATTTATACGTATACTATATATGTAAGAACGTAACTGCCTGCTGTTGCTGCTGCTTTTGCACAGAGTCACGACCTACGCCACTTCATTCCTGCTTTTGATGATAATTTTTATTAATCTCTCTCTGTGCACTCGCGGATCTTGTCGGTTTTACTGTTTGTTTGTTTTTTTTTTTTTTTTCTTTGGTCGTCTTTTTTTCGCGTCTGGTTCTTTTTTTTTTCGTTTTGCTTTCGCTTCGCCATCTCAATTACATATCTTATCTTATCTTTGTTTTTATTTTTATCTCCTCCCTCTCCCAGTTGCCGTTTGTTTGTTTTTTTCGCTTTTTACTTTTTTTTATTTTTTTTTTATTTTTGTTACGATTTTCTGTTTTTTTTTTTCTGCTGCCTCCCAGTTTCTGGTTGTTGTTTTTTTGTTTTTCATTTCGTTCATTTCTTTTTATCACCGTCGATGGAGTGTTGCCCTCCCCCTCCCCCCCCCCTCCGCCCCGTCGCGCATTATATTAATAATAATTATAATAACGTTAATAATGATGATGATAGTACCAGCATATAAATACGTATACCACAAATTCGAGAATTGAAATTATTGCGAAACGTTGTTTATTGCTCAATTGTACTAAAATATATATTATACGTGTTCGAGGTGATATAAAGAGAGCGAAAAATAATCGATAAAATGTCTTCTCGATGATAATTATTTTCAGTATTTTTCTTTTCTCTCAATTTTCTGTACATGATAGATATATATATTTATATATATATAGATGTGTGTGTGTATGTATGTATATGTGGTATGTATTGTGGATACAGACACCCACACACCCACACACACACACACACACACACACACGAAAGGTGTTTTTGTGTAAGAAGGTCGGAGGCTATAGGGTTTATATTATATACCGACGGTCTCGACGACGACCGGGACGTTTCGAAAACACCGGAAGTTGAACGTCTAGACGGTTTTTTTCTCTCACCAGCTCAGTAAAGGCCTCGGATTCCGGTTCATTCGGTGCACACGTGGACGGAACAAACGCTATACCCTCCCTCCCTCTCTCTCTCCCTCCCACCCTCCAAAATTACATCCCCTCATCGCCCATCACCAACCCTACGATCGTATTGCATTTATACTCCTCTTTCTCTCGCTATTTTATTAATTCATTTGTTTGTTTATTTATTTGTTTATTTTTTTTAATTTTATTTGTTTTTTATAGAATATGACTTGTCGCTAATTCGGTAATGACAGTATATTTTTATTACTTTGTACAACGAGAGTATTTTTTACGCGTTTTATTTCACGCGGGACGAAATTGAGGTTAGGCTCGCGTAACGTAGAATTTGTTCGCGACGGCGCATGCGCGCTGCTGCACGGAAAATACGAATTTTTAACGAATACAACACGCTTGATGGTAATTCAGGCGTTTAATGTCGGTAAAAAATTACCGACGTGCGTTTAAGGTCGTAAAAAAATGTCGCCAAAATCGAGATGTCGGTATGTAAGGTGCGTGTGGACGAACGTTAGGCATGATAAAAATATAAAATTTACATACGGTATGTTATAAATTACACACACGTGTGTCTCTCTTCGCTAAACAGTAATCAGCTATACACATTATATGTATGTACGTATGTGTTATAGGCGGGAAAAATGAAACGCGGATGTTATTATACATAAAACTGCATACACCTATGTAATGTACAATAATGTGGTATGTATTCGTGTGGTGAGGCTTCGTAATTCGAATGCTCCTCGCAGAGCTAGTCAATTAACCACACGTTCCTGCCTATATATACACCTATATATATATATATATATATATATGTATATGTACACACCCGCATTTACTTATATATTGTATATATATATACGAGGTTATACGCATATGTGAAGAAAGAGATGAATGAATGAACGAATGAATGAATGAATGAATGAATGAATGAATGAATGAATGAATGACGAATGGATGGATGGATGGATGGATGGATTGCGGCCGTGTGTGAAACGAACGATAAAAAGTAGCGAGGAGAGAAAGAGAGAAAAATAAAGAAAGAAAAAAAGAAAGCAAGAAAGAAAAGAAAAGAAATAACAAACGAATCGCGATTGCGGTCGGAGACTCGTGGCAAAGTAGTAAATGAATGAGGAAAACACTCGCTTCGCTTGTGTACGTATACATATATAATATCTATATATATATATATATATATATATACACATACATACACCATACTGAAGTTAGTCACACGTTACCGTAACCATTCATGCTGAGGAAAAAAGCGTTATTTGGCGATTTTGGAACTGTTTGAAATTCAGTGTAACATGTGATAAAACAAAACACGTATATATACTCATATTTTGCAATCTTAGTTCATTCGAAATCGTTGTTAAGATAAGATAATAGTGATTTTTTTTTTTCCCAATGTTTCGTTACGGTAACGTTACTAACTTCAGTCTTGCGTATTATGACGTCAGAGTCTGGTTGTAGGCGCCATTTTATCATCACATAACCTTAAGTTATCAATTTTAATTGAGGAAAATCGTAATTCTTGGGACTTCCAAATTACTCATGTCACGTAAATTAATTAAATATAATCAATAAAAATTCCTTTTCTATCGTTCATACGCGAAAAACATTGTCAACAATCAGCTGTCAGCCTGATTGCATTGGTTTGTTTTAGTTATAGTTTAGAACTCTTATAGTTCAATTTATAAATTAGAGAGCAGTTTATTGACAGGTCGACCAACTGCCATGAATACGATCTAAAAAAATTTTACATTTGTCGTTGGCTGCAGTTATGCTCAACGCCGATAGCTGTGGAAATTTTTTAGGTTAGTTACAATGCGGTAAACTCCTGTCGTTCAAAGTTACGACGGTTGGTCACCCTGACAAACAACTGCGCTCTCGGATGGTAAGCGCATGCGCATCAAACTACAGCAGACGACGGACCGTTCGGCCCTTAGATAATCACTCTGTATATTGTGTATATACGTTAAATTTATTCTTTTCTGCTGCGTTTTTTCATTTTTCGTACTATTTTCTTCTCTCTCTCTCTCTCTCTCGCGCGCACTTCCTTCGCACTTCCATTGCGCGTATTTCTGCGGGGATGAGCAATGATAAACTGTGAACGACGATTTGTACTATGGAGGGGGAAACTCGAGAATGACAGACCGGACGTTCGTGGCGCCATATCCGGTCGCTAGTGCTCGTGAATTCAGGTTGTTTTCATTCCTCGTTAAGATTAAACTACCGCGTATATAATATGTGTAGGTGTATATATATATATATATATATATATATACATTAGGGTGTCCGTTATTTACAAAGTTGATTATTTTTCCTTGCGACGTCGCGTAAATTTTTAGTTTATAGCCTGAAACAAAATATGAAGAGGAGTATAAGCCCTTAATATTTATCTTAAACCTTGTCCCAAAGACAATACATTTTCCATTTAAATTACATGTGGAATTTGCCACTTTTTAGAATTAAATAAATTTTTTTTTTTTTTTTCTCTTGAACACGTTAATGTACACAGCAATGAGAAAGATATATTCTTATAGGAAATCGAATGCTCTACAAAAAAGGTCTCTTATAATTTTTCGATCAATTCACTCCTTCGAAAGTTATTCACGGTTAGTTATAAATGTCTGTAAGATGTGTTGAAAAAAAAAAAAAAATAAATAAAAATAAAAAATAAGCAAGCCTGCAACATTTCTTTATTATATCGATCAAACGTAAGTTAATTTAATACGGATTTGTATAGAATTCGTGTATTATATGTATAATATTATTGTTAAATTTTATATTGTATTTGATAATTTATTATAATTAGCGATTAGTTTATTATTATTTGTAAATTGCGTGCAATCCGGTTGCGACGATGATCCTTTTTGCTTCCTCCTCCTCCACCTCCCTGTCTCTCGAGGTATAATATCGTGTAATATATATATATATATATATACCTAGTAATAACGGAACTCGCTTCGTTAATACCTGAGCTCGCATTCGAATTGCTTGATCAGGCGAATGGAGCTTTTGACTATATTGTTATACTCGCGGTATGCGTCCGCAATTATACTTACATATATATATATATGTATATATGTATGTATACATGTCGAATTAATGGTCCGCGGATAGGGAATTAGAAACCTTGGAAAAAGAGAGGGAAAAAATATATGACATTAACGTACACGAAAAATTTTTTTGGGGGATTGTGAAAATTTGGTTTCCCCTAGCGAGCGAAAAAACCTGTTATATATGTATAAATTTGTACGAACGAGGAGAAATTTTATTACTTTTTTATCCTCACTGTTTTTTTTTTTTTTTTTTTTTTTTTTTTCTGCCCCCACTATGTTGAAAAAATATTATACACGTATAGAAATAGAAATAGAAATAGAAATAGAAAACAAGAGGAAAGAAAAGAGAGAGAGAGAGAGAGAGAGAATAAGAAAAGTTTGCAAAATATATAATACCTTCGTACCTAGGCGTATAATATTTATATATATTTATGCGTATATATATATATATATATGTATATATGGAATATTTTTTTTGTTTCAGTCTGTCAGAGCGTCGACGTGAGAAATAGCGTGAGCCAATTTTCGCGACTGGAAGGATGTCGAGTGGTCGAGGGTTTCGTACAAATACTCTTGATCGATCACGCGAACGACACGGCCTACGCAAACCTTACATTTCCCGACCTCGTCGAAATCACCGGCTACCTTCTGCTCTACAGGTTATTATTGTTGTTGTTGTTGTTGTTGTTATTATTGTTATTTTTTTACATGATATTATTTTCGTACATTTTTAACGCGATGACGCGATATAAGTATTTATTGCTTTCACCCCGCATGCATTAATAATACAATGATTTTGTGATATTCAATTTTTTTTTTTTTTTCTCCCACAATACTTACGCATATATTTATATATACCGTGTGACAATGAGGAAAGTGCGCAGATTATATGCGCGTGCGTCAAATCCTTCGAATTTTATTGGCTGATACTTACCGCCTGATTGAACAGCCGACGTAATACCAACCGTTACTTCCATGTCAGAAAAATGTCCCTAGGAGAGAGCCGACCCTTATCTGTGGACTCCTAGGGACATTTTCTGACTACTAATAACTAAGGGTTGGAATTTTGTATATACATGTTGTTGTTGTTGTTGTTGTTGTTGTTGTTGTTTTGGTGTTAATTTTGAAATTTTTTTTTTTTCTTCTCTCTCTCTCTCTCTTTCACGCGATACGCAGAGTGAACGGTCTACGAAGCGTCGGCCATCTGTTTCCGAATTTGACCGTAATCCGGGGACATTCGTTGTTCATAAACTACGCCCTCGTCGCCTTCGAGATGATGCATCTGCAGGAAATCGGTCTTCACTCGCTGACAAATATCGTACGCGGTAGCGTGAGATTTGAAAAGAATCCGGCACTGTGCTACGTCGATACAATCGACTGGGACCTCATCACCGGCGTTGGAAAGGGCGAACACGTCATATCGGTAAGCCGTAACGTTGATTTTTTTTTTTTGCTTTTTTTTTTTTTTGTTTCTAAATTTGAAATCTTTTTTACAATTAGTTACGGCACACTTCTTCTACGGAAATTTCATCTTCGAAAGGCCTTGAATATTAATCTACATTTGTACAATTTACGAGTTATCGATATAATTAGGTATAATACGTTGTTGTTGTTGTTGTTGTTGTAGGCGATATTTTTTTTTGCCCCCCCCCCCCCTCTTTCTAATGGTGTGCAAAAAAAAAAAAAAAAGAAAAAAAGAATAAACGAATAAATCTCGATGGATTTTGCTGTGATAAAAAAAGCGGAAGAAAAAAAAATGATTAAGAAGAACTTGAAGATGAAGACGAAGATGGAGGAGAAGGATAAAGAACGAGAATTGTAAAAATCATCGTGGATGGTTGCCAAGATTTATTTTTAGAACGTTAGTTGGATATTATAGTTTGGACAATGAATCACACTTCCGGAATTTTTCTTTTCTTTTCTTTTTTTTTTCCTTCGTCTTCTTCGATTTTTTTTTTTTTTTTTTTCTCATCATTTTTATACTTCTAGGTATAAGTATAGGGATGAATGTATGTTTGTATTTAGGTCGTTGTATTTTTCAAAAAAAAGAAGAAGAACTGTTCCAATATTAGAACAAAGTTGTTATATTGCAAATCGACGCATTTTTTTATATTAAATATAGATATGTTAAACGGAGATTTGAGGAGTGATGTTGTTGTTTTTTCTTTTCTTTTTTTTCTTTTTTTTTGTTATAATTTTGTTTTTCTTCAACTTTTGGGTGCGTAAAGAGATAGACAAAAGAAAAAACATTGAACACGTCTTTTATCTGTATGTATATATAGAGCGGTATTAATAAAAATTGCAAATTCACCAGGGATTCGTCGTACTACTCGTATTATTATTATTATTATAGGTACATAATGTATGTGCACGCATTCACTGTTTATTTAATATATTTATATACGTAGGTACGTATGTACAATTGTACACGTTGTTGGCTTGTAGCGCAAGCAACATTGCCTTTTGCAATTTGTTTTTTGACCTTCGCCATTGGCCGTTTCGTTCTCCGCAGTTTTGTTTCGTTTCTCTCTCGTTCTCCCATTTCTGCATTCGCTAAACCGACTTTTATATACTCTCTCATCCTCCTTGTCTCCCCTCCCCCTCCCCCCCCCCCCCCATTAACCTCTTTCTTTTTCCCTCTCGCGGAAAAAAATATTATAGTGGCTAAGGAATTTGCCTGCGTTTTATTTGAGTATATTATAATTGCATATATAGGAGCTGGCTGACTGATAGAGAAACTGGAGGAGGAGACAACGATTCTTGAAAAAAAAGTACGCCTGCACTCCGGTGTCAGATAATTTTCTCATTTTCTCTCTCTCGCTCTCTCTTTTTCTTCGTCAATTCTGTAGCAGTTCGCTCGTCTCGCACACGAAGTGATAACGAAAAGTGTAATGAATATCGAAAACGTAAAAAAGAAAGAAATACGTCGTTTACTTGAAAGAATACTGCGCCAGATTTATCGTATTTACATTTAAGGGGGTGCCGTAATTCTTCATTACCGACTGCGCTAAATGCGTCATCCATTTTCGTTATTATCACATGATATCCAACGCGAAGCAAAAAAATAGTTGCAGCAAACAACAGCCGTGTATTCTGTATGCAATTATGAAGAAAAATACACAAATAAATTTTTCGTTTTATGCAAAAACAAATAAGTGACACGAAATATATAATATTAAATATAGAAATCACGATCATACTTCCGTGTTTAATGTTTTCCATGCCATATCTCTATTCGCTGTGTAAAATCAATATGCGTTTGTCTGTTTTTCTTCAGAATTGGATGTAAAATTCGTCTTTTTTATTCATCTATCTCGGATATTTAGAAATATATAAATCCAAAAAAAAAAAAAAAAAAAAAAATCAGTATGACATTACCTTTAACGTAAGTAATTAATTGTGGTGCATTCTATAATAAGCTCGTAATAACATGTGAAATGTATCACATCTATTATACACGTAATATCAGACTTAATAATACTGTTATAATTGTGAACACGTTGTGAAGGGGCAAGAAAAAAAAAAAAAAAAGAAAAAGAAGACAAAGAAAATACATGAACTTGAATTCTCATTATTATTTTATATCAGAATTGTTATACGATTAATCAGCGATATTAATCGCTGCATAATTGTGTTATAAAATGTGTTCGTTGAACGGAACGTGACTTGATTTAAGTTATTACAGAGATTGGAAAGGGAAAAAACAAATTAATTCGTTGTGAATGGATTGTGAGAATATATTGTTATTATCATACATAATTCGTGCTTATAATCTTTTTATTAGTAATTTTTTTTTTTTTTTTTTTCTACCATTTTTCCTTTTATTTTTCTCTTCATTCTTGACCAACATGTATATATAATATATATATATACATATATATTGTTGGTTTGTAAAAAATATGTTTGTGCGTGTGTGTGGGACATACGGATACGATATCGTAACACGTTGTATGTACTTATGTAGTACATAACGTGGGGTTTCAAACCTCGTGCTATCCATGCGATACGTATACACATACATATGTACGTACATGCGTACCATACGTTATACTTTACGAGAAAACTTATCTCTTCACCCGTTCATACTGCGTGCCATACACGTGTGTATACGAATATACAAACACATGTATGAGTACTACGTATCTCTTGGAGGCGCAGAGTCTGAGTATATATAACTACATATAGTAGGGATGAGTGGTTACGTAGTATAAGGTATTTTGTTGTGGCTGATTGCGAGACAGTTATCATGTACGAATGTGCTTTATCTGTTCGCTGGTTTAGTTCGATGAAAAGACGAAGAAGAGCAGGGGAACTTGGGGGGGGGGAGATGTTCGTTTTCAATTTTACCCATTCATTTTGATGGGGTTGGTGTGTGTAAATTTTTTGTTTTGATTATATTTTACCTGCGATTAGTTAGTTGTCAATCATATTTATTTATCTGTAATATTCATTTATTTATAATATTCATTTATTTACAATGATAATTATTACTTGGAATTTTATACATTGTCGTACTCATTTTCCAGGGAAATAAACCAAGAAACGGATGTCCGGTTTGCGAGAAACACTGTCCAACCCGATCGACCAAAAAGGATGAAACCTTGTGCTGGAACAGACAGTATTGTCAACATGGTGAGATTTTTCTCTTTCGTTATTTCTTCGTGTCTGGCATGTTTGATAACATATTTTTAATAACAAATCGTTATTACGATTGCATAGACGTGTACGTAATGTGATGACAAGTGTTGCGTGCGATAGAAAATTCTTTAGAATCGTACGACAACAGCTATGAAATCAATACATCATCATTTTGCACGTTGGGTATTTCATAATTGGAAAAAAAAAACAAAGTAAACTCAACGCATGTTTCTCATACGTAATTGTACTTGCGTATCTATGTTTTTTTTTCTGATATTTTGAATTGTTTTTTTTCCCCTTCTGTTTTCAATGTCTTTAACTTTGTTTTTACACAATATCTTATTTAAATATACTGGAAGAAAGAATAATCGTTGTCCAAGAATAAAAATAGTGTTGTTGTGTCTTGGATTTAACGTGAATGTATGTGTTTTTACACTTGGCAAGATTGATTTAAATTATATTAATAAGGATTGTTTTCCTATTTCAGGTAACAGCCATTTATAATGTAGATGCTAAATTGAGGAAACAGTGAAACTACTTTCAATACTTGAGAAACTGTGCTATTTTTTTTTCTTCTTTGAAATGATCATTGAATGACACCGGATTGATCTTAAACCCCCGAAATGAGCAATATTGTTGTTTTCTTTATTTTTAAACAATAGATGCGGTAGAAGAGTAATAATTTTTTGTAACCAACAGTTTGCGACAAGTCATGCGGAGGCTCTGCGTGCAACAACAGCATGCCTGGGTTATGCTGTCATTCTACGTGTCTCGGAAGCTGTACTGGAATAGGATCTCAGGATTGTGCCGTGTGTCGAGACGTGATAGTCGATGGAAATCGTTGCGCTCACAGCTGTCCGGAAAATACCTACATGTTTTTGAACCGTCGTTGCGTACAGGAGAACGAATGCAGGAAGATGAAGAAGCCGCGTGAGGCGTTTGACATAGTCAAGGAGAATCCATACAAGCCGTTCAATAACACTTGCGTGATCGAATGCCCTGCAGGCTACATGGACGAGGAAGTGAATGGTAAAGCGACGTGCAAGAAGTGCAATGGATTGTGTTTGAAGGAGTGCAGCGGGGCTAATGTTGACAGTATTGCATCGGCCCAAAAACTTCGCGGTTGTACTCACATAACTGGCAGCTTGGAAATACAGATAAGGGGAGGTAAAAATATCGTCAAAGAATTGGAGGACAGCTTGAGTATGATCGAGGAGATTGACGGGTATTTGAAAATCGTTCGCAGTTTCCCACTGATATCGTTGAATTTTTTGAAAAATCTACATACCATTCACGGCAAAGAACTAGAGAGCGGAAAGTACACCCTTGTCGTACTAGATAATCAAAATCTCCAGGAACTCTGGGACATGGAGTCTCACAAGTCGATGAGAATCAGTGCCCACAGCGGACCCGTCAGAGTTTTCTTTCACTTTAATCCAAAACTCTGCTTGGACACTATAGAAAAGTTTCGCAAAGTTGCTGGTCTGCCTGAGTTCTCGGATCTGGAGGTCGCCCCTAACAGCAATGGCGACAAGGTCGCCTGCAACGTGACCAAACTTCACACTCGGGTTCAAAAGAAAACATCGAACGCTGCCCTGATAGCGTGGGAACCGTTTATTCACCACGATCCTAGGTCACTACTTGGGTATGTCGTGTACTTTATCGAGGCACCAAACAACGTCACCATGTACGATGGGAGGGACGCTTGTGGCGGCGACGGATGGAGAGTTGACGACGTTTCAGCGGCTGAAAATTCCGATAGGACGATCCATCAGAATGGAACTCACGGCGAAACTGCCGAATATTATTCGCTATTGACTCAGCTCAAACCTTACACACAGTACGCGTTCTACGTCAAGACTTACACAATTGCTACCGAGAGGTCTGGCGCGCAGAGCGACTTGCATTACTTCACCACTGCCCCAGACGCACCTAGTGTGCCCAGGTCTCTTTACGCCTACAGCAATGCGAGCAACGAGCTTGTCATAACGTGGGAGCCACCGCTTCATAAGAACGGAAATCTTACCCACTACAGAATTGTCGGGCGATGGGAGAAAGATGACAGAGCTTTTCTCGATCAGCGAAATTACTGTAACGAGCGTAAGTTCTTTTTCTCGCTCTATTCCGTTTATTTATTTTTCCTTCCTCTTAGGTTTCTCGTTCACCGTTGACGACGAGATTGTCAAACTGCCTGCTATGACGGACGAATCAAATTGTAAAAAAATTAAAGTGTGCGAGGCGTTTGCAATAATACTGAATGCTTCTTTCTTATTTTTATTTATATTTTTTTGTAGCCTTAATCATTCCGGAGACGAAACCAATGACAACGCCGGAAGAGGAAGTGCATCCTAAACCAACCGAGAATAAGACCCCAAGTTCGACGACAACTGGAGATGAGATAGAATCCGATGAATCAAAGTGCAAGTGTATCGACAACAAGGATCTCAGGGAAAAAGAGGTTTCGAGTTCTATAGCGTTTGAGGACGCACTGCACAATCAGGTATACGTAAAACGACCCTCGAATGAACGCAGGAGACGCGATTTGAGCGAGATAGTCAGGACGAGTAATATTTGGCAGGATCAAAATGCCTCGTACTCGTACCCTGAGGTGAGTTTTTTCCAAATACACTAGCTTTCGAATCGGTGAGGTGGTAAGTTTCTCATCTAATCTGCGTTTCAGGAGAAAGAAAACACTATGATGGATGACATGGTGAACGGTTCCATAAGCTTATTCAACAGAACTGTCTACGGACAGACGATTTATGCTGTGAAAAATTTGCGCCACTACGCTGTTTACACTATCGAGGTACAGGCGTGCAGAGAACCAGTCCCTAACGAAACCCAGAGCAACTACTGCTCGACGAAAAGTATCAAAACTGCCAGAACTGAGCCGCTGATATCAGCCGACGACATTCCGAATAATACTTTTGACCTGGAAGTTATAACCGGAAACAACAGTCGCCCATTGGTGAAACTGAGCTGGGAGGAGCCGCCCGATCCGAACGGTTTGATTGTCACGTATCAGATTGAGTACAAAAAGGTCGATATTCAAAACGTGAGTATTATCAACACGCTTGGGCAAGGGGGTCATCGATATTGATATTCATCATTAAACCAAGGCACGTTGATTATTTCAGGTCAAGGCTATGCTCATTTGCATACCTTGGCGAAAATTCGTGGACGACGGACGCGTTCACGTTTTGAATGCGCTACCGTCCGGAAATTACTCCCTAAGACTCCGAGCGACGAGTTTGTACGGAAATGGCGCTTACACGGTGACGAAACACTTTTACATCGAGGAACTTAACGCCGGGGGAGCCCATCCATACTTGTGGCCCCTCCTGAGTGTTTTTATCCTGACCATTTTAATTCTGGGCGGTGGATACGCGTTGAAACGAAAGTTTATGCCGAATTCTTCGGAAATGCGACTTTTCGCCACCGTCAATCCTGAGTACGTTAGCACCGTCTACGTACCCGATGACTGGGAAGTTCCACGAAAGAAAATAGAACTGCTAAGGGAGCTGGGAAATGGATCCTTTGGCATGGTCTACGAGGGTGTCGCCAAGGACGTTGTCAAGGGAAAACCGGAGGTCAAGTGTGCCGTAAAGACGGTCAATGAAAACGCCACGGACAGAGAGCGCATAGAGTTCCTCAACGAGGCTTCGGTCATGAAGTTAGCATCCGAACTTTTTAGACAAAATTCATGTTAAACATTCGTATCTCTCTTGTTGTCGGGTTTTCGTTCAACACTCATTACCGTCCGTTTTCAGGGCGTTCAACACTCACCATGTAGTGAGATTGTTGGGCGTTGTATCGGTCGGTCAACCGACGCTTGTAGTTATGGAGCTTATGGTGAACGGAGACCTTAAGACCTACCTAAGAAGTCACAGACCGGACGTGTGTGAAAACTTTTCCAAGCAGCCTCCGACTTTGAAGCGGATATTGCAGATGGCGATCGAGATCGCCGACGGAATGTCTTATTTGGCGGCGAAAAAATTTGTCCACAGAGATTTAGCGGCGAGAAATTGCATGGTTGCCGAAGATATGACCGTTAAGATTGGCGACTTCGGTATGACCAGAGACATATATGAGACTGATTACTACCGCAAAGGCACCAAAGGACTATTACCGGTTAGATGGATGGCACCGGAAAGCTTGAAAGACGGCGTTTTTACAAGCTACTCAGACGTCTGGAGCTACGGAGTAGTTTTGTGGGAAATGGTTACTCTCGCCTCGCAGCCTTACCAGGGTTTGTCCAATGATCAGGTGAGTTAACATTTTTTTATGCTTTCTATCTTACGACAGCAGCTGTGCCGGGTTTCATTGTGTTTATCATATTCCTGCATGTATCCAATTGATCTCTTCTTTCAGGTTCTTCGCTACGTTATCGACGGTGGCGTTATGGAGCGGCCCGAAAATTGTCCGGATTCGCTGTACAACTTGATGAGGCGAACATGGAATCACAAGCCGAATCAGAGACCGACGTTCATCGATATTGCTACCATGCTCTTGACTGAGGTTAATGTCGAGACGTTTGAAAGGGTCAGCTTTTATCACTCGGCCGAAGGAATCGAAGCCAGGAATCAGAACGCTTCTCATTCGCCGCAGACGGACAAGTGCGTCAAAGCCAGATAATTAATTGTCGAACCAGTAAAGTACAGAGCGAAGAAACAGCAACGATAAAATGATGGTGAATCATTTTTTTTTAGGGATTTGGAAATGGAAACGCTGCGCAACCTCCAAGACGAAGAGGCAGAGCATGAGGGAAGTGAAGAGTCACCGTTGAGAGAGGACTTTGGAGATTTTGCTAGCTTTGAACCGTCTGGTCAGAATTCTATAAAGATTAGTTCGAATCCTATATACGGAGGTACGACGCGTAACGATAATTCAAAGGTGTCGCCCAATTTTCATGAGTTCAATTCGTCAAAGGTGCCGTTGAAGGCTGACTTTGATGACTTTGAGGGGGCCTCGATGGAATCGTTGAGATCGAGTCGAGATACGTTGGATTTACCGTTTGCCGAGGACAGTTTAAAGTCCGTTAAAAATTCACCCTTCGTCGACAAGAGAAACAATTCGCGCGTAAATTTGACCGGCGATAATTCCGTTTTAGGTAAAAACTCCCTCAACCCCGATAACGTTGCTAAGAGAAATTTTTCGGAGAGTCCGAGATTCTCTACAATAAAGAACGAAGATCCCGACTACGAGAACAAAGTTCCCGAAGTTTTTGTCACTTCTGGCGATACGATAAAGAACACTAACGTTCATCGCGTTGAATTTCCGTCTATAGACGGAATTGATGATAAAAATATTAATGACAATGGAGGAAATAAGTCCAAAATTGATTATAAAAGTAATAATAAACAAGAAGGCTTAAATAACGGTTATATTAGCGGTAAGACTACACAGTGTTAACAGATCGCGGTACGGCGTTCCTTGGCTGATTTCGTTTCATATTTTTTTTCCAGGCAACACATTTTACGATGCAGATTTAACGAGAAGCAAAACGAAAAAAAAAAAAAAAAAAAAATAATACAAAAATGAATGACAAGAAAAATAATATCTTTTCGTTATTTTTACAATGAAATTCCGTTTTTTCGAACTGATTATCGCGCGTGTTTTGTTACCTCGCAGCCACGGTTGCACGCGCGTAGAACCAGGACATCTCAGGATAATTGAATACAAATTATTAAAATAAATGAATTAACAATTGTTTTTTTTTTTTCTTAATAATTATTAATGAAAATGTAATACAAAGAAACTGACATGTACGAGCTCTCGAAATTGAGCTCGCTACGAAGTCGCTGTAGTTTCGAACGATCTTCTGCGAGATATGTAGGAAAGAGAAGGAAAAAAACAAAAAAAAAACTAGAAAAAGAAGAAGAGAAGAAAACTAATAACAATAATAATTATCCTTTGGTATTTTGCTCTTGTTTTGTTTAATTGTAATTTTTTTTCAATTAATAATAAGCTGTATCCAAATATAATCTAAATTATTATTCAGTAATACAGTAAGCGATTAGGAAAAAAGAACGTTAGGGCAACAAAAAGAAATGTTACTAATATTAACAGTAATAATAATGATAATTATATTAACGATAATAATAATAATATTGATAATAATAACAACATGAATAATATTTTTTAGTGTAATCAATTTAAATTTATTGTAAACTCTTTCTCGCGTATGGATATCCTAATATTAAATTTAATTCCTAAGAATGCGTAAAACTAGATCGTTCGAATACTACCAGAGACGTAAATTAAGTTTTGGGGCAACTCTAGCGATAAAAATAAGTTCTGATTGCGCGGGTGCCTTTTTTTTTTCTTTCGTAAGTTGGGAAAATAATTTTTAATCTTTCGTTTCTACGAAAGGATGCGAAACTAAGAAAAATATAATATCACAGCCGATCCTTCAATTGTTTGCGGTTCGATTCAACGTCCTGCAACGGACTACAAAGCATTTTCAACTTTATGTAATAAACAAAAAAAAATAGAAACTGTGTCTTGGGAGAGAGAGGCAGAGAAAGAGAGAGGAAGAGAAAGGTGTGAGAGAAGAATGTATAAGTGTGACAGACCGAAGGAGAGGCAGACAAATAGAAAAAAGAGTCATAGAGAAAACTTGCAAAGATTCCGTTGATGATAAGATTAATTTGT